>NC_136009.1:20224458-20341958 GCF_048128805.1 Centroberyx gerrardi
GTGTAAGCCTAAGGCAATATTAACTGACCATTTTCATTGCCTTATAAAAAGCTGGTCATGTGTCATTACCTTCATAACAGTTTGTATCTCTGCCGGAGGACTGACATCTCCACATAGTGAGTATGGTAACTTTAACTTGTATCCTTAGATTATGTAATCAGATACTGAAATATGGGAACTCTAATCAGGCCAGGATACTTTTTAAATAACATTAGGTGAACACTTTTATCCAAAGTGCCTTTTTTTAGTATGAATCCAGTATGAAGTATGAATGAATTTTAGTATGAAGTAGGAATCCAACACCTAACCCTGGTAGCGTTAGTGCCTTGCTCTCCCCACTGAGCTGCACTGGCACAATCAGAGCATAATTGCTTTTTCACAGATTATAGTCACATTTTGGCCTCAGTGAGACATGAAAGAAGGAAGATAATCCTCCACTGCAGCGTAGCCTTTCCCTGGGAGCCCAGATATCATCCTCAGCCAGGGAGACTGTCAGGGGGAATTATTGGGTGGCGGATGTCTGGATCAACACTTGGAGCGTGGCAGGTGGACTGTCCACTCTCCTTGAAAGGACAGGATAACAAAATCACATATTTCACTTTGAAATGTTTTCATTTACCAGTATCCTCGCCCGGTGCAGCATCATGAGCTGTCAGCCGCTGACAGTATACATCACCTGGACATCACCACCAGCATTCAGACTTTATTTCATACTTTATTTTCACCTGCATCTTGAATAAGTGGTCACTGAATAAAGAAAGACTAAGATTATTATTTTAGTCCATCTGCTTTAGTTGGTATACTTACTACTAGTACGAGTTTTAGCTTCAACATAAGTAAGCAGTCAGGTGGTTGACTGCTAAGAAACTCATATGAGGATATAGTTATTGAAAACTTCGTGCCGAAGTGAAATACCACTTTTTTTTAAGGTTCCTATCACACAAGTGTGCTGTTTCTCATGAATGGGGATGCAGTAAAAAAAAGTATGAATGAATCCACTTAGTCAGTTGTATGATTGTGATAATCCCTTGTCGTCTTAACTAACCTTGATAACACCTATGTTGTTGATCGTAGGTGGAGATGTGGTGCGGGATATGGCAGGGGATCCAGCGAGGTGGTAACCATAGTAACAGGGCGGGGACCCCGCTCTTACGTCAGCAGCGCTCCCCTCTAGCTGACCCCCCCAAAGTCAAAGAGCTGCTGAGAGCTGAGATCCGGATGTTACTACAGTCTGTCAGAGAGAGAGCCATCAGGGATGGGAGGTATGGACAGGACACACACACACACACACACACACACACACACACACACACACAACCCATGCCTTACATAGTTTTTTATAAAAGGCCATCATTCCACTGATTATTCCACCACTCCACTGAAGGATGCCTAATTTTCAAGTTTGGTCACACCAAATAATTATAGACACTGCAACTCACCTTTGCTTAATAACAATGGCGGCTATGTAAAAGTCAGGAAGATGGCGTCATTACAGTGTTAGCCATCTTAGAAGTCCATTATGCAGCTATAGTGTACTGAATGTATCCCCATTATTGCTCCAGCGCAGACTACCCTCTCTCAAATATATGTGACACAAAATTTAAATTAAAATTCACTGTTTCATGCTGTATGTTCAAATTCAGACAATGCGTGACAGTGATAGTCCAGCGATCAGGCAACTTCATGCTTAATTAACAAGCAGTTGAACTCACTATTTGCACAATAAAAGACCATGTATTTCCCTAATATTCAAAATCCTTTCCCTAATATTCAAAATGCCATTGCTTTTGATCAAGTATGTCAGTCTGGTTCATAACAGGACACAACAGAGCACTTTTTATTTTTATTTTTACCGAATTGAAAACAATCTCTCTGTCACTGTTCTTTTCTGATTAATGGTCCAAACTGAGCACAACATTTCTCTCTGGGTTTTTTCACTAGCCCATGGATGGGGTGGGCAGGCAGGTTAAGACCCCGCTCTCACAGCATCTACGTCATTTTCCCTCCAACAAAGAGTGCCATAAAATGCCATATTGTGCTCCCTTGTCAGTTACAAATGGGTTGGAAAGGGGAGGAACAAAGGTTTTTTGGCATAGGGATGTTGCAAAATGGTTTGGGAATTGTGGAACAATAGAACAATTAGAGGAGGAGAAGACATCCATGCATTCCACACCAAATGCCAGCATAACATGAGAACACTAGATTTTAAAGGCCCAGTCACCGCTAGCTTTATTTGCGCTGCGAGTCATTGTATTGAAGACATTTTTTTTTTTTCACTCTAAATGTGACAGCTACACATACATTTCGAAGCTGGAAAAGGTTTGTTTACATTTGTAATGTTTGTAAAAGATTATAGAGAGTAAAACTGTTATAGAGAGTAAAAGTAGTTTGAAGCAATGAAGCATGGTATTCTGTATCTGCTTCTCATGAGGCACAATCATCAGGGAGTTACAGGCGGCTCAAAGAGTGACATTAAAACCCTCTTATTGCTGTTTATTATTTTTTATCTCTACAGTTATTGTTACAACTGAGGTGACAGACGGGCTTGTAGCAACTGATAATGTAATGTAACAAAATGTCCCTCTAAATGGGCTGAAAATGTACTGTGTAAGTACAATGTAAGTTATTACATTATCCGGCAATTACTACATTATCAATTGCTACCGGGCTTTTTGCAGGCTTGGAAGGGGACTTAAATTTACATTTTATCTACTGTATATTTTAGGCATTTAGCTGATGCTTTTATCCCCAACAAAAGAGCCGGTGGGGGTTCAATGTCTTGCACAAAGGCACTTTGACAGGATACATTGCGGGAGTCAAAAATGTGTGTGTGTGTGTGTGTTCGTGCAAGTAACTATCCCAGCAACTAGCTTGCTGCTGCCAGGAATGTCGCCCCATCTCACCTCTCTGGTTTTGTTGCCGCCTTTTAGGAAAAACACAAATCAAGATTGATTGTTCTCTGTTTATGTGACTAACCATTTATTGCCTGTCGATTTGTCGACTTCCTGTCTATTGTGATTTTCTTTTTTGTGTGTCCAGTTGTGTTGAAGCTGTTAAACTATAGACTGCAGGCAGCTTTTCCTTAGGGGTTTGGATTTGGGTTTTGCATTTATATATTACATTCTACATGCTGTCTGTCTTTCTTGGATGACCATAAGTGTGGCTGTGTATTAATTTATCAATCTGAACTGCTCAATATTTGCTGGGTGTGTTCTAAAACAGGGGTTCCCCTACTTTTTCATGTCAGGGACCCCTCAAGAGATATGTGTTAAACCATGTTTGGTAGTATTTTGACCCAGTGACCCCCATAAACCAAGATTTTAATGTTAGATATGATTTTGCATACAATTTATACTCTAGAAGGGGTGACACCTCTGATCTGGGTAGTCATTATCAGTCATTCTTATATTATATTCCCTTATTGGCATCATGTTTACCTACTCTAGAGAAGGTACACGTACAATTTTACCAAAACCAATTACCAATTTAATATATCACACAGAAAGTTATTTGACATTCATTCTATAACAAAAAAGTGATGTCAACATTAGCAAACAGTTGCTGTATTAATGCACTTTTGGTTAAATTCAGATTTATTTGGCTAAATATGAGAGAACCACAGTCAGTCCCCTGCAGAATCAACGATGATTTCCTTGAAGACTTGTTGAAATTATACATCAAAAGCAAACAGCAATGGAGAGATAAAATAATGAAATATGTAAATAGACATGACTTATAGGGGCAGTAGAATGTAACACTGGTGCTTGTTATCACAGCTCATTTGACAGGGATTTATTTTGAAGTAATCTTTCAGGGGCAGGAAGTCATCTAAATGTAAACGGACTACAAAAAGTCCCATTCAGTGGAAATCTAGCCTACTGTTATTGGCCGTGTGGGGTCAGTGCCAAAAACGTTTTGGTACCACACAAGCCGCTTTTTCTCTTTGAAGTTGACTACAGTATACTTGTTGACCTTGATGCATATTTGTGTGTGTGTGTGTGTGTGTGTGTGTGTGTATGTGTGTGTGTATGTGCATGTTTCAGGCCTTTGATCATTCAGTTAGGCTAAGTCCCAAGTGTATCAGCTGAATGGCTTTCAGGAGCAAGCTGAACACACTTCCCTTCTAATAAGGCTCTTTCTCAATTCAGCTCAATTTAACATGCTTTATTGGCATGAAAGTTGAGAACGACATTGCCAAAGTATCAAGATAGACACCAATATTGCTCTCTCTCTCTCTCTCTCTTTCTCTCTCTCTCTCTCTCTCTGTCCCATACTCTCAACCTTATTTTACCTTATTTATTTAACAAGTTGGCTAAGAACACACTCCTGTTTACAGCAAAAACCTGGTGGAGGTACGATTTTTCTCACTGGTCTGGGGATTTGATCCATGTGTATGACCTGAACATGTGTGTGTGTGTGTGTGTGTGTGTGTGTGTGTAGGGGGGCGGGCTTGTAAAAGTCAACTGATTTATCTTATTGGTAGGGCTGGTGTGGTCATTTTGGCTTCCTCCTGTGTGGTCCTGATGCCCAACCCACACATGCCCTCACATGCACACACACACACACACCTCTGTGTTATTGTCAGAGTGGTTTGTTGGTGGCCAACAAAGAACCATTTTTTCCCCATGCAAGGACTATAAAGTTGAACAGAACTGACCAGGCCGTCACCCTGCCTGCAACCTCCTGCACCTGTTGCTTTCAGACTAAAGAGTCATCATTCACCAAAACACCCGGACTGTCAAAAATGGCATAGCATGGAAAAGTTTCGTACTTTATTCTTTCTTTCATTTTGTATACAGTTTATCAGTCTTAAAAGAGGATGTAAACGTGGGTGTGTGTCTGATGTTGTGGCAGGGTTTTCTGCTTGAGTTTGGAGCAAGTCTAAGCTGCTTATACTTAAAGTAAATACAATGTAGCCGCTGTTCCTGCTCCTATTACCACACACAGAGCGAATTAATGTTTGCTTTCCTGAGATGTGGGCGTCTTTTGGAGGATAATATAATTAAAGATGTTTTAAAATCTATGGTCAGGGCCCACTTCTGCCTGTCTGCCTGCTTGTCTGCCTGTCTCTCTCTTGATCTCAATTCATTTCACTTCAAATTCATGTCTTATTGAATGTTGCATTAACAATAATGTAAGTAAGTATTCTAAGTTTTGGCAATTTATCAGAAACAAAGAAGAAAATAAATAAATGAATAAATGGCAGATGACAGCAGACCTGCCTCACTATATGTGTGTGTGTGTGTGTGTGTGTGTGTGTGTGTGTGTTTTATTCTTGTATTCTTGTAAACATTGAAAAGCTGATGACAAGCTGCCCGCTAGAAAGACTGTCTCACCTGTGTCTCTTTCTTTCTCCTTTCTTCTCTTGCTCCTTCTCTTTCGTCTGTAGGGACGGTGACAACGCCTTGTTTCGGTACAAACCTGACACAGTGAACTACGCCCTGGGTCACCCTAACAACTGCCCTAGCAACTGTAGTTACCCTAGTGACTGTAGTTGCCCTGGAAACACCGACCCCAGCCAACATGGAAGCAGGTTAGTAACCTGGACAAAGGACCTGCATATATTACTAATAAGAGTTAGAAATATTTTAGCCTATTTTTTGTGGATTTTTGTATGAGGTACTCATTGTGGGATGCTGTTCTTGTAATGACAGTGTTCAGCCAGCTTTCTGTATTTTGTTGTATTTCAAATAATGCAGAAAATGTCTTTTCTTCTTTTTTCTCTCCTCTCCTCCTCTCCTCTCCTCTCCTCTCCTTCAGGCCCAGTTCTTGTTGTTCAGTCCAGTCCAGCGTCCATGATGAGATTGAAGCAGTGAGGGACAAGCTGAATGTCACTGACATAGACCAAGTGGTGGCCCACCTCAAGTGAGTAGCATAGAGGATGAGAGGATGTATAGTGTTTCAGTAAACAACACTTCCCAAAATGGTAAAACACTATTGCAGAAACTTTTGGACCATTTTTTAGATTTGTAATGCTGACTACCAAACACACGTCATATACTGTATGTGTGTGTTTTTTTTGTGTGTATGGACCCTGATTTGTCCTGAGTGATGTAATTCATATGTACTCTGTAAGTCGGTTTTGAGTTGGTTTGGAGCAATCCAGGTTGCCGTCTCCTCCTCCGCCCCCACTGTTTCCCCTTTAGTTCCCCTCAGTTTGCCCTCTTCTCCATGGCATCTGTTGCTCCCCTGCCTCCTTCTCACTCCATCCCTCCATTCCCTTCCTCCATCCCTTGCTCTGAGGCCTAGAGGGCAATACAAACACTTGGGGCTGCCTTGGAGGGGAGTCTCTCTCTCTCTCTCTCTCTCTCTCTCTCTCCCTCTCTCTCTCCCATTTCCTGACTCAACCAGAACAAAAGGCCCCATTGTCAGAAAATGGATCCCAGACCAGACTGGAGCAGGCAGAAGATTCCTTTCCTTCATTTGAAAGAAGTGAATAAAGTCTACTATAGTTATGTAACCAGAGAAGGAGAAAGAGAAGGGAGAAGGGGAAGGGAGGGAGGGAGAAAGAGAGGCAGTGTGAGAGGGGAGAGTGAGAGAGAGAAAGAAAAATAGGACACTGTTTCCTCAGTACCTCATGAAAACTACAGAGGATAAACTTGGTCTCTGAGCAGACGCTAAGCACACATTCTGTTGTCGCTCTGTCTCACTCATGATTGGATTGTGCGACTGTAACAAAATCAAATTACCTTTTCCTAATCAATCTACTGTCAAGTACCTTGACAACATGTTGAAAATGATACATAGTGTTTTATTTATTTTCTATGTTCCATAACATATATTATGTATACTTGTCACAGAGTTGACCACGGCATGAAGCTATAACATTTTCCCCCACCAGCCACAGTAGTTGACGGATTTCAAATCGAAAATAAAGATATTCCAAATAATAAAGTGGATACTGTAAATCACCACAGCTGTTATTAACAAAGCCTCAGCTCTTAACCAAGGTGCTTTGCTGTGTGTACGTGTCGTGACTGTCAAATGCAGAGTTTCCACTTTGGCCTAGATTTTAGTTTTTGGCTTACTAGAGTTTTTAAATGAAAAACAACTGGGGTACATCATTGAGTCTTTCTTTCCCTCTATCTATCTATCTATCTATCTATCTATCTATCTATCTATCATTTCTCTATATCTATCTGTATCTTCTCTAAATCTGCTTTATATCGATCTGTATTTTTATCTTTCTCTATGTCTCTGTCTCTCTCTCTTTGTAGGTCTGTCCTAATAGAAGAATGTGAAGCATTGAAGAGCCAGGTAAAGCATCTACAGGTGAGAAGAATAAGATGGAGCACAGCCAAGCACTGAATTCATCTTTAATCCTCTGTGCCTGTCAGCTGCCAATGGAGCAAAGATCTTAATCCTAAAGTTATTTATGTGAAACCAGGCCAAGACCAAAGTATTGATATACTGTATTGATGTGCAGCTGTCAGGTCTGCACCGTAGCTTCTACAATCCAAATCTATTAAATATAGCCTTGCAAGCATCCTAAAGAACAATCTTGAGTAATTGCATATTTTCAAATGGCTTTACATTTTTGTAATGTGGTTATTTATCCGATTGAGAACTTTGTCTTTGTCAAGTAACTCAGATACTTTGATCAACATGATTGTCACACTCAGGGAGTTTCAGTGTTTTTATGTGGATGGGCTGAGGTATTTGAAACCTCTATTTGGATATCAGTGATTGACAGTACACTGTATGTATATGTATATATATATATATATATATATATATATATATATGTATCAATACAGTACATTACAGTACAGTACAGTACAGTACAGTATTGACAGTGATTTACAGTTTGCTGTAAATGAATTGTGCCTCAAGTTCTGGGCTCCATTCCATATGCATGATTTTTCAGGCATGGTTTCACAACCTTGGTATTCAAATAACCTTTTCGGTGCTTATTATGGTGCAAATTATACAATGGGTAGTTTCAACCCAGCAGTATGATCGGTCAAAGATGCATTCCCGCCATGCTGATAATTCCCGTAAAGAATGATAAAACAGATATTGACTCGCCCAAAAAGAAGCACTGTTTTTCCCGAACAAAACGCTTTTTTTGACGTTCAAATCCTCCTTTAGACTTCCTCAGGTGAACCTGCTAACTCTCCGCTGGCATTGAAACCCTGCCAAGGCTTCCATTTACACTCACACACACACACACACGCACACACACACACACACACACACACACACACACACACATACACAAGCACACACACTTACAAGGAGCCTGAAAGGGCTCAGTCTAAGCTTGTTTTTTCCATCTGTCTGGCCAAGGGCTTTGCAGTGCTGAGTAAGATCGATCTCCTCCCAATCACTCCAATTACTTACTACACACACAGACATGCGCACACACACACACACACACACACACACACACACACCCACACACACACACACACACCCACATAAAACACACACACACACACACACACGCATACATACAATCTGGTTACACTATCATGCTTGTCTGGCATTAGGAGAGAAACAGAGCAAGTCAGTTAGAGACACCAGATGTAGGACTTCCCTGCAGACCAGATGTGGAAGTTATCTCTTTGTACTTTCTGTGTGTGTGTGTGTGTGTGTGTGTGTCTCGAGTGTGTTACATTGCCAATTCGTCTGGACAACAAGGCACTTCAGTTGAAGAATAGGAAATTGTATATGAAGGAAACTATATGTTATCAGTCTAGCCAAGGAAACTGACAATAGCCTCTCCAAGTCTATGTATTTCAGATGTTTGATTAGAACCAAAATTTAGGTTGAGCTTGAGACATCTGAACAGCAGCTGATATGGTATGTGGCCGTAGCTTTCCACTGCACCTGCAATGCAAGACCCGCTTAATAAAATACTGTATTATTGTAGATCAGTAGCTGTGGCATGGGGATGATGCCACTGGGAAGACAACCAGACAACACACAAGTAATGTTAGTGGAAGAGCTCGTCAGGCACTTTCACTGTCTGCAAAAAAAGAAGCAGAACTGGGTGTAGGAGGGCGAAGAGGGGGGGAGTGGTGGAGTTTCCAGCCTGAAGAGCGCAGGGTGTGAGGCTGGACGGTGGATGGAGGATTCTCATTGGTCAAGAGGCACTCAAAGGCCGCGGCGGTCTTTCTCAATCAGATTCTGCAGTGAAACAGAAATGTGATACTTTATCGATCCCTGTAGGGAAATTGCCTCCTCAAGCAAAGGTGTTTTTCATCCAGCGTGTGAGCTGATGGGATGAAGCCGTGGCTCGTCTGGCACTGTGCGCGGTCCATACTGCTGCGGTGGTGGACGACGCTGACGCTGTGCGGTGCAAGACATCGCCGCCTCATCAGAGAAATGGACTGTGATAACGCATTAGTCCCCGGGAGGAAAGACACCGGAAACAGCCCTCTGGAGCTTCTGTGTGGCTTTTATTTGGCATCAAATAATAAACAAAAAGCAAAGTAAAACACACACCGCCGGTCCTTCTTCCAGTAATCACTCCCCTGTCACGGCAGAGTCCAAAAGTCTTTAGTCAGTCTAGTTAGCCACAGCCGTGTTTTTGGCGTAGTGAGTTCTATTCATGGGCTCAGTTCGAGGATTCATCTGGCTGCACTTGCTGAGACAAGAATATATAGAGGGACATTTAGAGGAGGGTTAATTAGAAGCTGGTGAACCTTGTTGCCCTGATGGGTCACCCCCACCTCTCCCTGCCTCCTGGCCAATGCTCCTCCCTGCCCTCGCCCGCCACTGGACGACTCCTGTTGTTTTAAATAAGAATAAAGATGTGAGTGAAACAGATATACAGTATCTTCATTATAGGTTTATACTGTGTACTGTTCTCAGTCAAGCAGGTCTTTTTCCGCATGGCTCTTTGGATGTCACTGTTATTGTAGTTGATTTAGTGGATTTGGATTCTGATTGGAAGTTTATATACACAGAGTGGCAGTGCTAAGCAGGAAAAATACATAGATCTCCACCCAAATCATGTGCTTTTAGATCGCCAGGGAATCAAATCAAGCACATCTGTTCTGTATTTTTGGAGGCCTGTCATGATGTTAGCTATGTCTTCTACATTTTTGGTTGTCTCCACTGTGAATCGACTGGAAAATGGAAAGAAAATACATAAAATAGTTAGAAATTACTAGCAAGTACATGTATAGTCAGTGAGGTACTGTATCTCTGTTTAAACTCAAGACAAATATCAAGTGTCAAGTTTCCTATCCACCACCATAGTGTCTAAAACAACTGAGACTCCTATTGATTTTTTTTTTTCTTCCACGCAGTTAAAATGTATTGTTTTTAAATTAGCCATTAAATGGAGCCAGGCAAAGATTGACGTATTCCGAAGCTTGCCATGGTATGATCCAATTCTCTTTTTAGTGTAGCGTGCAGCAGCCAATCAGAAATTTGGCCCAAACACAACTGGAATGACCCATTTTCCCTAGCGGGAGACAGAGAGGTTCATATTGGGACTTGGCCTGGCACCAGGAAAGTACTGGGGTAGTTAAGAGTCACTCAAAACAAAACACACTCACACACACACACACACACACACACAGCCGTGATTGTTTAAAGTCTGTGCACACCGTTAAGTCAGTCTATTGAGTAAATTGCTCTAATATCTCATCACCCTCGAGCTGTGGAAACTATTCAGACCTCCTTCCTCAAATATACAATTTAACCTGCAGCTTAACAACTAATTTCACTGCAACTCTGTAGTAGGCTGGGCTCTGCTGGGTGGGCTGCTTGGGATGTTGTTGTTCCTATGATTGAATGTGTTGCTGAAGGCTGTCCATTCGCTTAACCCAGATGTAGCCCTGGGATAGGTGAACACGACTGCACAAATGCCTTTATGTCAGAGTGGGCTATATTTACGTTGGGTAATGCTGCACACTCCGAGGCATTCTCCCTGTTTGTGTTGCCGAACACGGCACAGGGGAAGTCAGTCCGTGGCGGCAGTGTGGGGATTGTCATATTAACCCTGGGAAGCTCCCCGTGCGCTTTCCTAACCACCGTAATCACAGACTCTGACACTGTCTCTCTCCCTTGTGGCGCATGTCATTTCGTTTTTTTTCCCCCCGGTGGATAACAGTATTTTCAGGAGCGCTTTGTCAGTGTGGAGCCACCAGAAACTTCCCACACTGTGATGTTTTCTGTGGGTGAGGAATTTGCCACCAGAGTCAAAAAGGATGGCAGTTTAGGCGCTGGCGATGTTGCGCTGGTGTGTGTATGTGTGTGTGTGTGTGTGTGTCTGGCTGTGTGTCAGCTGAGGGAGGCGTTGTGTATGAGACTGGGCGGACTGTGGGGAGGTGGGACAGACTGCGGGTTTTGAGAGACACACACACACACACAAGGATAATGACAATAACATACAGGCTTTCCTAAGATATCTGAAAGTCGATGCCAAGGGGTTGTGGGTTCAAATCCCACAGGGACCACAAAGCCTATATTAGGAATGCATGTGCTCATGTTAAGAGTTGCTTTTGGATGTCAGCCGCCTGTGTGCGTGTGCATGTGCGTGTGTGTGTGTGTGTGTGTGTGTGTGTGTGTGTGTGTGTGTGTGTGTGTGTGTAATGGCCTATATATGGCTACAAGCCTGTGGTTGCAGTAATGATTCTCCATTAGCGCTTGTGCTGGTGTAAAATGAGGAGAGGAGGCAAGACGGCTGCCAGGCCGACACACACACACACACTTGAAGACACACTTTTCATCAGGTCTTCGTCGTTCTGTAAGCTACACACACATACACACACACACACACACACACACACACAGAGAGCTGTGGTTTTTCGTCTCCTCTGGATATAAATGTTTGAGGCCAAATTATGATGGAACACTGCTGCTCAATCGTTTAGTGGTTGCACACATACACTCTCTCTCTCACTCGCTCGCTCGCTCACACACACACACACACACACATTCCTTTCCTCTCTTTCCTCCATTATTTGTATCCTTCTTTTTCCTTGTTTCTCCACTATGTTCAAAGGTTTATACATTCTTCAACATGCTTAATACACTTTCCTCCCATTTTTTCCACTCCCCCTGCTGTCAGTCAGCGTGCCCTAGTTTGTGCCCAAGAGATGATGTGTTACACAGTATTGCAGTGTGCGGATAAGCTGTATAGTTAACATATACGCTCTTTCTCTCTCTCTTCCTTGTGCTGTACCTTGAGTGTGCTCTGTGTTTGTGTGTGTGTGTGTGTGTGTGTGTGTGTGTGTGTGTTTTGCAGGAGAATATTCAACAAAAGCGCAGGGGTCCGGGGGAGGTTGATAAAACAGAACCTACAATCGCAGGTGAGCCAAAATACCAACACTTTGACTCTCTGCTGCCATCTGCTGGCTCATTGTCATTTAATATGTCTGTCTCTTATGTTCCATTAGCACAATGAGTACATTTATTGATGAAATGGGAATGCTGATTGTGGGTTTCACCCTCCACTCCATTAGCTGGTAAAAGTTGCTGCCATTCTGCACTGAAACAAATCTATGAATGGCAAAAAAGTCGGAGATTGAGGTTCCTGGCCAAATGCACATCTATTTTGGAGGTCAATGGCATGGAAAATAATTTTAGAACACTTTGAATGCTTGAAAATGAGTGCTTGTTGTTTTTTTCATATATTGTAAGTTATAATTTGGGCTCTTCAGTATCTGGCAGCATATTTCAAACACACCTCAGATAGTTTGAATATTTGAAGGTGTTTTCAAATCACGTGTGTGTGTGTGTGTGTACATACAGAGCTGAGAGAGCAGAGAAGAGTTATCCAGATGGACTTAGAGCTCCCCAGTCCTCCCCCCACCCACTTCTCCTCCTCTTCCTCATCTTCCTCCCCTCCGTTCATGGAAGACTTAAAGAACAGATCCAGGTTAGTATGTTTTGATGTTACTCGTACTGGATGCTCTATTAGCATCTAAAATAGCTGCTTCACTATATTGTTCCTGATCACATGTAACACATGAAAGTGATTCTGATTCTTCTTCTTCTTCTCCAGATTGTCAGCAGGTCAAAGGGCTTTAGATAAGACTCGGCAACCTTTAGCCCCTACATCAGTCCATAGACCACATCCGCCTCCTCCTCTGTCCCACACTGACCCCAGCCCACCAGTCGGCGCTCCCCTGACTAAAACCTCTGCGTCAATCAGACCAATCCGTACCTCTCCACTGGCCAGGACTCAAGGTCAGCATGGTAGCACACGAGCCTCATCTGAACCGAGCATAACACAAACACCCGGCTCCCGCAGGATCACCACTAAGGGGCCGGATGCTTCACTTCCAGGACATGGCAGTGACCAGCTGATGACTAAAAGTGATTACCACGGCGTCCCTTGTCAGGAGAAAGAGCGTGCTTGCTTCCACCGTAGGACCCCGAGTTCCAGCCCTAGTATTCAAATGGAGACTAAAAGAAACTCACTCATCCGTCCGGCACATCGCAGGAGTCTCAGCCTGAGCAGCGAGTGTGTTCTCTCACCACAGACAGAGAGAAAAAGCAGCCCTCTCCTCGTCCGGAGGTCGAGAACCACCAACGATACCCCCTCACCCGTCCCTGCTCTCATCCTCCCTCTCCGTGATGCAGACAGTTACGAGCACAGTTACTGCAGCAACAGTAATAACCGTTGTGTGTCAGCGACCGGGAGACCAAAGACACAAAATGGCCGATGGAACAGTACCTGTGGAGGTAGTTTAGTGTCAGCGACAGGGGAAATAGAGGCAAAAAATGGCAGAAGGAACAGTTTTTCTGAGAGTTTTGTTTCTAATGTTATCATAAAGCGTTCATTCATGTCAGAAACTGGGGGACCGCTTACGCACAATGACAATGACAATGATAGTAACAGTAAAAGGCACTCAGTGCCAGCAACTGGTGGACGACGGACACAAAATGGCAGCAGGAAGACAATCACTGGCATTAATAGAAATAATACTGGTCATCTTGGGAAGGATGTTACACAACAACAGAGTCCAGGTAGTCAGTCTGTGGCAGATCACACTCCCAGTGTCACTCCACATCATCCGCTGACCAATGGTACGCAATGGAAGACCACATTTACCCAGCCAGCGTTCATTCAGACAGATGGACAGTCCTTCACCACCATCAAAGGGCCTTTTGGGGGCGCCACAAGTCAGCAAATAGGCGGCAAACAAACAGGACCACAGTTTCCTAACACGTATTTGCAGCCAGTCCCTCCTGCAGTACCGAGAGTGTCCAGTAGAGGTCAGCCTTTGACCAGACAGCTGGGGCTGCTGCAGGCGGACAGCCTGGTTGGGTAACAGGAAATTATGACAGAGAGGATGACAGTGCTCAGAGTTTTCTTTTTGTAGACTGCAAGTTGTTTGGGACATTTCTGTTAGACATTTCAAATGAAGATTTCTCTTTTCCTTCTTTTTTTCACATTCACATACCAGATTGTCGTGTGACATCACAGAAGCCATGATTTGTTTACCCAGTGTGTATGAAGAAGAATATTTATCTGATTGAAACATTTTGCAGCCCTTGTTTTCTGGTCTCACCAAGCTTTTCCAATGAGCCTGGATTGAATTGAACCTGAATTCTGAACTACCTACAGACAAGGACATTGACTTGAGAGCTTGTTCTTTTGCACAAAAGAATATTTGATATAGAAGTAGGACCTTAGGAGAGGGAACAGCCTATGCAAGTGTGACGGCCGTGGCCGTTCCCCCCAGAAGATTCCCTAGTGTTTCCTTGTGTTTCCCCTTCCCTGTGTTCCTAGTGCTCCCCTGTCTGTCTCTCTCTCTCGGTCTATGTTTTGTTTGTGTGTGTATTGGCGTGGTCTCCCTTCCTCGTTCTCCTGGCTCCCGGCTCTGCTCATCCTGCACACCTGTCACAGTCTGCTCCTCAGTTTCCCTGGTCAACCACTCCTTCCACTCCCCAGTCCTGCCATCCTCTAGCCATCCACCAGATGTCCTCGGACTTTCCCTCCTTTCCTCATCACCGGTTCCCACTTCTCATTAGCCCTGCAGTCACCTGAGCTTTCCCTCCCATCTCCCCACCTGCATCTCATTCCCTAATCAGTCTTCACTACTTATACTAGTTCACTTCCTTTGTTCCCTGCCAGATCGTTAAGTCAACTTGTCGTGGGCTTCATGTCTTGCTCTCGAGTTTTTGTAACCTGTTCTTCTGTTTTTTCCCTGAGACCTGTTATCTGCCTGTTTTGGACCTTGCCTGTATATTGGACTTTTGACCCTTGCCTGCCTCACCATCCTATAAGCCTTTGTACCTCACTGTGTAATAAAATCACTGACTGCATCAGCTCTGCCTCAGGTGTCTGCGTTTGGGTCCTATCCCCTGTGTTCCTGGTTCCCCGCTAGCACCAGCCGTGACACAAGAGGGCTGTTATTAAAACTATATAGATCTCTACTGTGACGCCCCTACTCCTGATTGGCTGCTAGGTCTGTCTGTCTTTGTGTTGTAATTGTCTTGCAGGTGCCTAGTAGGCGGAGTCGGGTCGTCAGTGTAACTGGGAACACCTGGGCCCGGTGTTTCCCAGTGGTTATATAAGAGCATGCCACCAACAGTGCCTTGTGAAAGACTCCTGGGAGACGGACGTGCTCCCGGACGGCTTTCTCCATGCTCCTTATCATTATTTGTTTTCTTCACTCTGCAACAACACCACACTACTCTTTCCACGCATGCTCACACTTACACTACTGACTTTACTGATTATCACACCCCATAACATTTTCAGTAGTCTTAGTTCATTTTTTGTTAGTTAAATCAATAAATGATTTATATTACTTTAACTCTTTGTATTTGTCCCGTTACTTGCCATGGCCTTTGAGCCGGTCATGACACTATACTTATTGCTCAGCAGCTCTTTTGTTCAACCACCTCCCCTCTGTCCATCTGCCTGTCTGTCTCTCTTGCGTGACAGACAACATCATGGGTTGACTTGATGATTATCTAGAGAGTCTGAAAGGATGTTTCCTCGTTCAAATTTTTTTTTTAATCAGAATGAAAGTGAAAGCATTTAATTTCACATGTCTGTGCATGAAACCCCAGAGGAAATAATTGCATTGCACATGAGTCAACATAATTAAATATGATGTAGGTGGTAAACAGCAACCTAGCACACTCATGCCATTAGGCTATGGATATTTCATATCTTTGAAATGAATCAACACGTTTTTGAATGCAATAACTGAGGGGTTTTGAGGTTGTTGGTTTTTTTGCTTAAATGCTAGCTTAAATGAGAAGGAAGGTTGTTTAGAATTCAGTTTACAATACAGTATCTACTGTAACCTATTGAATACTTTATGTTAGCTATATTGTATCTTTATTTTTGTTATGTGTCTTGACCATCTGTCACTTTATGTGTAGCTACCGTCTTGGCCATGTCTCCACTGAAAAAGAGCTTTTTAATGGCATTAATAAACAACGTCAGAAATAAAACGCATTAGGAAAGATAGGGCAAGGACGCAGACCAGACAAGAGCCGTAGTCCGGTAGGTCTATAGTTTCTAAACATTCATGTATAATGCGCCAAAAGTCCTGAACTTTGGACAACTCTTTGTATAATTTGGAGGATGTCCAATGGAATCTGTTCATTATGTTCAATTGTATGAGCTTGGTCCGAATAACTCTTGATGTTTTTCTACAGTTCCGTTATAATGCTGACCACGTACAGCGAGTGTTAAAATCTGCTTCCCATAAAGTTTTTAATGCAGTGGTAGCAAGGGCGGATATTTCATTTCACTGTTGGGGGGGACAATAAACAGAAAAATTTCTCAAGAGCAATTCCTGAAGGGGACACCAAAGGTGCCGCCAAAAGTACTGTTGTATTAAATGTATAGAGAGGTCCATTATGAAACATTTCCATAAGCACTTGATTCCTTTCTTATGAAGATTTTATCAAATTGCCTTTGATATTACTGGGGTCTTTCTACTTGGCGTTTCGGTGCACTGAAAAATGATCGGATGTCTGTTTTTCTTTTCTCTGCCATTTTAACTGACTGGCTGACAAATACACACACACACACACACACACACACACACACACACACACACACACAGCATGCAGGTTATTTACAGTAGTAGGTGAGATGCAACACCCATTAACTGAACTAAAGCTAATATATGCCTAATTAGATTTAGTTTTCCCGAAAAAGCAGATCTCTAATGTTTTGCTGTCAATGTGTAAAAGTCCAGAACGCTATGAAGCCTGCCAGAAACTTACTTATATTTTAACATAATGTTTGTTGTAATTATGTCTTTTTTATTAATTAAGTCTTCATTTATTTCCAAAATTATGAACAAAATAACATAGTGGCAGCCATTTTACATGCAGTAAGAAAAAAATAATATACTTAGAACCTAATTACATAGGGTAAGTTAATCTTAAATATTATATTATAGAAATATTACTGTTACCATCTACAAAAGATAAAGTATTTTGGTATGAAAACCCGCATTTTAATTTAACCAAGTATCCTGTATCATAAATACATGTCTGGCATTTGTAACAAACCAAACCGCTTGAAAATCGGTCGAAAATTCAGTGAGTTATGACGATTTTAATTGTGGATAGACCTCCTGCCTCCATACACATACATGCATTAGGAGACGCGGCTCCGTACCAACACGCTGACGCACGAGATTCAACCGCGAGGTAACGGAACAAAATGTAGTCTGGTTACAATTGCGAATGTGTTTTATTCTATTGAGTGGTAGAAGTAAAGAAAAATGTCTGACACATCTTTGTTTTAAGTTAACCTTTGCAAAGTAGCTTCTTACTGGAGGTCTGCCACCACTGACACACTTCCAGAGATCCTCCACAGACACTTGTACCGAGGGCTAATGTGTGTGTGTGGGGGTTCGGGGAGGCAGGTAGGCAGTGGACCAAACCACTGTGAGGCGTATGAGGGGGGGACGCAATCTTTCGAAACTTAAAAACGCATTGTTTTGCGTCTATAATTAGCACAAGTGCTTTCAATGCATATTATTATATTATTTAAAATTATATAGTTATGATTACAATGATATATTGAAGGGGACAACTCTCTGTTAGTCCCAGGAAGGGGGGGTCCGGACCCCCCTGTCCCCCCCGTGATTTCCGCCCCTGAGTGGTAGTGAATGACTATATGTCTCGTGTCCTAAGAAGAGGTTTTTTATCTCAACGGGACTTACGTGGTTAAAAACAATAAAGGTTAAATCAAATAATAATAATAATACAGTAATTTACACTCACGCAATGCCACCCACACGCACTCATCCATGCACGCCCTCAGCACACCCAGTGACACACTTGCCCACACATAGCCTATACAACATGCACGCGCAAGAATCCCACTGATCTGTCAGGGCTGATAGCTACTTTAAAAAAACAAAATACAATAAGTTCTAAGTAAGACATACATCTCATTCATCACATTACAAGTCATTCCATCCTAATGCTCTGGAACACTGAAAAGTACACTTTCTTGTTTTTAATCTCTAAACACGCATCAGATTTACTATCTGTAATAGCCTAGGCTTCCATGCAGTGCCAGTAGAGTCAAAGTGACATTTTTTGACAGTTTGTTAAAACTTTCAGTTGCTGTCTTTGTCCAAAATGTTTGACTTGCAGGCTTAAATCTTTTGAGTCTTTGGGTTTCATTTTCAACTAGCCACACCCTGCAATGACGATAAATATTGGAAACAGAAACTAAAACGGCACAACTGTTGCGTGATCTTTGACTACACGTCAAGGTAAGTTCGTACTTAAAAACAGTTTCTTAACTAGTATTAAAGTAGGCTATTAGGATAATAGAAATAATTATATCGTAATTGTACATTTCTCAGTTCTTTCCTACTGTTCTTACTTATGTATTACCATATGTGACAAGTAAGGGATAACATTTGGAATATTTCTATGTTTTGTTTAGATGGGTGCAATCTTCAACCTTCTTGAGCAACATAGACTGGAGTCTTACTACAACCAATTTCTTCAACTGGGTGTGAAAGATGAGAGAGATTTCATAGATGGTGTAACAGATGAAGATATAAACAACATGGGTAAGATTGTTGAATATGGATCAATGTGAACGGACTTGCAAGCCTTAAATTGCATTTTAAGTTTTCCGTGTCGTTAACCATGAAAATTAAGTTATCAATACATAAGAATGTAAACATAAATATGTCATTATTGTCAGACTTGACTGAAGACAATGTGGAACACACCCAGAGTGCTGACTTTCAAAATTGAACTGTAGTTTCCTGAAACAACTGTAAAGGACATCCACCAAGTAGTGTGATGCCGTAGATTCACAGATGATGACATGAGTTGCCAAAGACTGTCTAATGAGAATGACATGCCACGGCCCAGTAGGCCTAAATAACAGAAAGCAACTAAAGAAAAGGAGATAAAGGATTTCCTACAGCAATCAATATGCCCAACAACATCAAGCACAAGGAAACAGGTTTTCCAGCATTACAGAGTTATAATTAAGTTCTAAGTTTTGCTTCGTGAAAAAACTGGTTGATCAGGAAACTTCGTGACTTAGTCTGACTTCAATTCAAAACCATAGACTGTAAAAAAAATATATTGCTGCCACCTAGTGAAAAATAACTAAAAAATACAACTAGTGTTTTATATGTCTTTCACAAGTCTGAACCTTGACTTAAGTAATTTGGAGCATTTACTAGTAGTTTTACTTGAGTACATTATATTGATCATAAAAGTACTGAGACTAGTCAACAGAGTAAAACAATTACTGTTAGCTTTCTTGATTTTAACAAAAAGTGATAATCTGTAAACCTTCAGCTGATAATTACCTTTCAAATTATTTGTAAGGACCATGACAAAACCTTTTAGTGACCTAAAATTGGCCTTAACAATGGGTAAAAATATGAGTTCTTCTCCAAAACTAATAATAATAATATAGCCGCAAGCGGCGATTGAGGGGTCCAAGCACAATTTGATAAGACAGACAGATAGACAAAACATTACAGAAGGTAGAAAGACACAAAAAAACTGACATGTTGTGAAGATCAAACATGCAGTCCAACACCGGCTTTTGTGTTGACACGTGACTTCTGTCAAGTTAATCTTTTCATTGCAACCACATTGTTGGAGTTGTTCACAACGGCCAAACTTTCTATTATTTGTCCTTGATGACTAATGACTTTGGAAAGGACAAGTCTGGATTTAAACCAACAACCTTCCACATGAAAGACTGATGCTTTACCTACTGAGCCAAGCGCCTGTTACAGGTTTAGTGAGGAGAAACTAACTAAAGGGAGAAGTAGTGTGATACTGCAGCCTATGATTGACAAACTGACAGTGCTAATCACTTTATAGAACATTGTAGTACTCTCCATTAACGAATAAAACAGTAGTAAGTCACATGGGCCAGAAAACTGCTGCTGCACTGATCTCTGTGGGTTGAGAGGTCTGGCCACACCCCAATCAGTGATGGCATTCAGGTATTTTGCCATTGACAGATGATGTCAAACACCTGCTTTGAGTTTTCTGCACTGTGTGATTTAGTGCTGATTTACTTTCCATGAAACTTCAAAATGGTCACAGTTTATCTGGGGCTTGAACTCACAACCTTGTGGTTCAAAGACCTGAGCTTTACCGCTCTGCCAACTTCCACTTTGATGTGTGTCACAGTGGGGAAACAAAACAAAGGGACAAGTCATTGGTTATAAGTGATAGTCCAAACCATATTGAAAGCCTCAGAAAGAATACTAGACAGTGTGCAGTAGACGTCTCTCTCTCTGGGGCCCTAACTGCTAGCATACATGCTGGCATGGTGTGCACGTATGCTAGCAGTTGGCAAGGCATGCTAGCACAGTATACAGTATTTATATAGAACCTTAGAGGGTTCCAAATATGTACCAAGTCATAGAACCCGAAAAGGTTCTTTATGGAACCATTTCTTCTAAGAGTGTAGGGAATTCACAACACCATGCCATTGTTTTGACATTTGTTGCGCCTCCTATTTATCGATTTTAATGAAAATTTGCAGACATGGTTCACTATCCTTACGCAACAGATCTGCCAAGTTTCGTGATGATTGTACAAACGGTTGATGACTTATAACCAATTGTGTGCTAACGGACTAACTTTCTCAAGTTTGATGGTTGACAGCGGTCATGCTGTTTATCTGATCTGGCCAGTTTTTAGACCGTTTGTGTATCTCAAGCTCCTTATGCTGTCTGACAACATTGGTGTTGATAGAACAACAATTGAAAAAGCCTTAGGGAAAAAACTGTTTTGCATAAAATGCAAAATGGCAGCAATTCAGTATGGCAGACATGGGTGGTCCCGGTAGCAAAGTTGTAGAGCACGTTCAGCTGCATATGTGTATTAAGTTTCGTGTCAGTTGGACCTAAGGTGTAGGAGTTATGGCCTTTTTAGTGTGACTTCTTGTTATAGCTCCACCATCTGGTCGACATGGGTGAATGGCCTTGCCTGAGTAGTGGGGGGCAATAGGAACCCACCTGCCAAATGTGGTTGCTCTGGGACTTACGGTTTCTGAGCTGCACATACTTTTAGCGGAGAAAAATAATAATAAAAATACATTTTCACGGGGTCACAATAGGAAACCTTTGACTTAATATGACCTCAATAAGCACTTGAAAACATACCACATGCATGAATTGCTGCATTGTTGGCAAGTAGGACTTTGCCACCTGGGGATTTGATCCCTGGACCTGTGTTTCCCAGAGAAGGTGACTTACTGACTGCACCACTGGAGAGACATGGTTTCCACATACCTTCTCACAAGTTGAGGCAATGACATCACGTGCAAAACTGGGGTATTTTTGTCTATTTAAACTTAAAACGCTTACAACAGTCAAAATGTTAGTGATAAAATTCTGAAAAAAATCACACATCATTCAGCTGGTTTCGGGTGTATTGTCAAATATTTTGGTGAAGTTTGATCAAACATTTGGCGAAATAGAAAATGATGTGCATACAGTACTAATTACAGTAAGATATTGAATATCACTGCGGACTCACAGTTTGACCGATCTGAACACCATTTGGCACACTTGATATCTACCATCTAGAGAATGTCTGTGTCAATTTTGGTAGCATATGAATGAAGACTTGTGGAGATATAGATGTTAATTGATTTTGCATATTTTGAAAAATATAGAGTGACGGACTTCTGAATTGACCATAGGTTGCAGTGAGGCAAACTTTTGTCACAATTCAGTGGATGTGCTGAAAAAACTTCAGCTCTGTAGGACGTACGGGTGATTTATTTAGATTTTTTTAATTTTGGAATGTGAAATGTCTAGAAATTTAGATTTGTTGTAATAAGCCACGCCCACTTTAATCAATCATTACCAAATTTTATGCATCGACTGAGTCATGACCCTAGATCGGGCGAACCGAATTTTGTACGAATCCATGTAGCCGATTACGAGATATAAACTTTTTGCATTTATAGCGCCCACTAGTGATGGAACTCCAAATGCTTTTGGGGGCATGCTCAAGGGTGGGGGGCACACAAGTTTCGTGTGAATCAGATGAATGGCCTAGGAGGAGTAGCGAAAAAAGAGTTTCGGACAAAATTCAAAATGGCGGAAAATCTAGTAGACGGAAATGATAGATATGGAATGACCCAAGGAATCCAGTGGGAAAGGAATTTTGATTCTACGACCTACGGTTCAGAAGTTATAGGCCAAAACGTAAAGTTGCTTTTTATGTTGTATGTTA
This sequence comes from Centroberyx gerrardi, assembly GCF_048128805.1. NCBI lineage: Eukaryota > Metazoa > Chordata > Actinopteri > Beryciformes > Berycidae > Centroberyx > Centroberyx gerrardi. The sequence goes on from NC_136009.1 coordinate 20,247,097, forward strand.
TAGCGCCACCATCTGGTCGACATGGGTGAATGGCCTTGCCTGAGTAGTGGGGGGCCATAGGAACCCACCTGCCAAATGTAGTTGCTCTGGGACTTATGGTTTCTGAGCTGTACATACTTTTAGAGGAGAAAAATAATAATAATAAGAAGAAGAAGAATCCTTACAAATACAATAGGGTTCCAGCACCTTCGGTGCTTGGACCCCTAATAAAATAATAATAATAATATTAATAATTTGTAGACTAAGTAATAGACTCAGTCTGAAAGATGGTAAAACCCAGAACATTGTGAATATACTAAATGTGTTTCTTATACTAGGGCATGGTCTTAACATCAACTAGTGATGTGTGCTCCACATATGTTTGGCATATGACTTTCTTATATTATGTTAAAAAGAATGTATTCAAAACTATCAGGGATATTTCAAGAAATAATTCAAAGTAAATCAAAACATAAATATTTTGAGTTAAATGTCCATAGTATAAACTCCATACAAAGTTGAATAGAGCAGGACTTCATTGCTCTGTTAAAATTTTGAATTAAAACATTTTTCCAAACAGGTTTAAGTCAGGTGGAAAAGAATCGTTTTGCTGCAATGAAAAACTTTGTCCGAAGACTCAGAGCTCCGGGGCCCCAAGTTCAAACTGTAACGCCTGTGCAAAAATCAATGGAGGCATTCACTCTGCAGTACACATACCCCAAATGTCCTGGACCCAAATATATCAGAGGTAAGAGAACCAGCCTATTTTTTGATCAATAGCTGAACATTGACAAGCCACTGAAGTGTTGGTTACATACAGTATATGGGCAGTTTACCCTCAAGTATTTTTGTTTGTCTGCAATACAGCAGGGAATCCCTTATTAAACATTACATTTTATTATGGGTTATTGTACCAGTACAATCTGTCTCTCAGAAATGGGACATGTGTTACAATGATCATTATGTTGATTGTGGAAACACCACATACCACTATAGTTTTATTGAGGTTATTTTGATCTTGCAGATATGGATCCTGCACAAAACACAATTGAAGATCTGATGTTGAGGATCTGTCACCTGGAAAAGGTTGACAATTCTACAGGTGTCTGTCTCTACACAGTGGATGGGATGCCCTTGACAGATGATCCCTTCTTCAACACATGTAAGAACTGATCCAAACACCTTTACAATGGAGGCTGCTTGAAATGAATCTTGCAATAATACTTGAGACAGCGTTCTTTACCATGAGTGTGGGTACAACAGTGATGTAGTATGTGCTGTCATGATGATGATGATGATGATGAACTTTATTTATCCCCAAGGGGGAAAACTTGGTCAGGAGACAACAACAATAACAAAACATCCAAATACATGGTTACCTGTAGAAAAAAGCTACTCAAACTGGTGCATTCATATAAATTGATATCATTACATCAGTACAAAAAGCATGTAGTCACATCAGCAAAATATAAAAAGCCCCTAACCTCATAAAAACTGAGATGCATCAAAACATAATCATGCATTAACGATGTATGAGGTATATGACCTAGTCTAGGATGTATATGATGTGTATATACAGTATATGTCATATATATATATGTATGATGTAGTGGTATATGACATGTATATGATGGTATGTAAAGCCCTTTGAGACTTGACCGTGATAAAGGGCTATATAAATAAACAAGACTAGACTAGACTAGCCAGGAGGTACGTAACTACAAATGATCATTAAAAAATTTGGCAGCTACAGGAACAATTGACCTCGTAAATCACTTAAATCATCAGTGGAACAACTGGGCATCACTAGTCGGTCACTGACCGACCATACTTCTAAAACCGTCAAAATTTCCATCAAAAGGATGGCCGTCATATTGCAGTATAGTCTGCAACTTATTCCTGGTTCTGGTTTCTAGAGTAACCTCTAAGGACCCTGGGATCAAGCCAATTATGGAGCCTGCCTTTTTAACCAGTTTGTTAATCGTATTTCTATCAAGATATATAGAAGTTTCCTACTTTCACATCAAATGACCTAAGTTTCCTTAGAAAGAATTATCTGGACTGGACCTTCTTAAAGATGGCATTAGTATTCTCTTTCCAGGTCAGTTTACTTTCCAGATGTACACCCAGGTATATGGGCATAAGGCTCTAGTGAAAGGACTGAGGAGGACAGGAAAGGTTTTATGTTGTGTAACCTTTGCTGTAACCTGCAACTTTGTTGAAATAAAACAAGTTATATTATGTCATAAAATATTAGGAGTACATTTTGTTCTGTACTAAGGTATGGAGGAGTGGCACATTGTACCCCCATAGGGCTCAACTTACCCCTACCAAAGATCAACCTTTTTCAATGGGTTGTAGCTACAAAAAATGTTTTAATTTCCATAGATGCCCAACAGCCTTACAGTAACTATACATAGTAATTGTTTGAAACAAATATCCATTTGTTTTGCTGTAGTAGCACAAAATGTAATAGTTCATTTTACTTTGTTTCCCCCTACAGGGTCTTTAAAAGACAGACATATTGGAAATGGAGCTGAACTCTATGCCATATTTACACCAAAGGAGAACCTGAAACAAGCTCCTCAAATGCCAAAGCGAGACGTTGCTGAAAACTCTGGAGAGGATACTATTCGATGTCACATCATGCTCAGGGTGAGTTCAAGTATTTAAGTCATAATAAATTAGAAACTGTTACATGGATGTCACTGGACAATAGGCTGAATATGTATGATGTATGGCTCTGAATAAGAACCAAAGGTCTGTTTCATATTAGCAGTCATGGGATGACACTTCCCAGCTAATAATCACTGAAATCAATTATTGTGTTAACAAGGTGTCCCTACTGATGGTTGGGCCATTCTGGGCACGGCACAAACAAAGCAACATGTCATGTCTCCACTGGATGAGCCACACCTGCAGCCGTGGACACTTGAAGATGTTTCACATCAGGGCAATGGCAATATGTTAAAGTGCAAAGTGCCTACAGCCCCAAAAATTATATGCTATCATCTAAATACAATTAGACAAAGTTTGTGCCAAAATGCAATAGAGGAAACACTACAGGATTTCAGTTTTAGGTAAAATTAAGCCGTAACTTCACTTTTATTTATTTAATTTTTATATTTTATATAGGGAGACTTTGAGCTGAAGGTGGACTTGGGAAGCGACACAATAACTGATCTGAGACTCAAGCTTGCAAATGAAAGTGGAATCCCAGCACATGTTCTTCATTACAAGTAATTCAGAATTATCTTTTATCTTTTATCTTTTATTTGATTTGTCATACAGTACCAATTCTGTTTTCTTATGTGCATTGTTTTATTGTCTATATATTTGCAGAGGCGAACATGGCAGTGGTGACACATTGCAAAGTTGTGGAATCTCTGAGGAGTCAACAGTGAACTTCTCTTTGTCGACCTTTTCTGATGAGATTCCAGACACCAACGCATTCTTCATTAATGATGTTGTGCCCTCAGTGCAACAAAGCCAAAAGGGACTTAGTGTTTTCCTGTCTTCACTTTATGCAGTTGTAAGCAGTGTTTCATGCTATATTATCTATTTCTTATATATATTTTTTAACCCTTCACTTCATCATTTCCTTCTTTTTTTGCTGTCTGGCCGAACGCTTCTGAGCGTTAAAGGTCCCATATCGTGTAAAACAGGATTTCCCTTGCCTCTTTGATTATAAAAGAGTTGGATGTGCTATCTAAACATTGTGAAAGTATCAAAACGAATGGTCGCCAACTAAATCCACACAATCCATATTAGAAAAGCGAGCCTCTAAACAAGCTGTTTGGACTTCCGTAACTTTGTGGCGTCACAAAGGTTCGCTCGTGATCATTTTTGTTGTGTGTTTTTTTTTCAAAGCAATTGAGTGGTTGTCATTGTTTTTTACTGGAGAGTTTTCCCTACCTGTCTGCTGCCATTAGCTGCCCATCTGTGGCGTCTCACATGGTTAGCCAATCAGAACAGAGGGGTTGTTAATATTAATGAGCCTTAAAGGCACAGCAACAGAAACAGCCTGTTTTTGGCAAGGCTCAGAGAGATGCCAGAAAATGAATGTGTAAAAATGGATTGAGAGTGTTTTTGGTGCATGACACCACACAAACAGCTTTTAATGGACCTCAAGACATAAAATAAAACACTGGAAAGTGTAGAATATGGGACCTTTAAGGAAACTATCAGGAACTTTCCAGTAAACACCTAATTTAATTTTGTATTGAAAGTTAAGCTGCAAGAACTTTTGGATCTAAACTAATCTAATATAAACTAAATTGCAAGAAGTGGAAGATCATTTTCACAGAAATTCAAAGAAAATCAACTGCTGGAATATGAAATAACATTTGACAACTTTCAAACTAATACACTTGAAAGCACTTGAATACCATTTGAAAGCCTGTAAAGTAAAATTGAAACAAAAATATATAATCATTCTCAAAACTTCAGGAGCCACTTGACTTTTTGCACATTTTGTTGTTGTAGAAAAAAATGCAAAATGCAGTAATTGGGGATTTTTGACTGAAATCTACAAACACATACTAAATTGTAGCAGTCAATTCTGTCTAGTTGTCATCTAGTTGCCATATCAGGTTTCTTTAAAACAGCTTAGTGGGATTTTAGGGTGTAAGATGGACTCTATTTAATAACATGAGTATTGAACATAGTATGGCATTAGTCCAGTTCTTGAGCTTTCAAAGAAAAATATGATAAATGATCTGCCACTAATATGCATCGTGTGAAAACACATATGGTGCACTTTCAGTGAAGGTTCTCCTGTCCAGTTGAGACACATTTTATAACATTTAGTCAGGCCATAGCAGTCAAGAACTGATCTACTCTTCTCCCTCTTGCTTTCTCTGAACAGAGACAAACTGGTGTCCCTGAATAATCAAGATCTTATATGTTTATTTATTGCAAACCTTTAACCCTTACCTTAGTACTCTTGCTATCTTTTTAATGTAAGATGTTTTACATTTTGCCATGTAGTGTTCCTAGGTACTAGACTACATGTGACAACTGACCATATGAGTGTTTGTTCTGGTTTATATAATATGTCTTAAAAAGATTCATGTCACAATTGTCCTGCACTTTAATTAGTGGCCTTTCCCCTGAGGTTTAAAAAAAAATCGCTGTGTTTTTTTTTCTTCTAGAAAATTAGAAATTCAGGGTCTGGATTCAAGAAAGTGATTGCATACATACGGAAACTAACTGGATGCAACCCTCTGGCCCAAAGTTTGTATCAGTTACTCTGCAGGAATGAAGTTGGAACCAGGAATCAGAAGGTAAACTATATGAGGTGGTATAATTTTGCCTTTGTCATCTGTTGCATTGTACATTTTGCACTGAGTGCTCTCAGGTACAACATTACATATGATTAATGATATATTTTATTGGTGTATTTTATATGAATTGTGTTTTTCAAACTCAATCATCATTCATTTACAGTGGTCCTCTGCTTTCATGAGTGGCTTTCAGACAATAAGGATTTTGTTCTTGTCCTGTAGATAGCAATCGTTGAAGGTTTGTACAAACTCTTCAGAGAGCTTTTGCCACGACTTGGAGAGCAACGAGGGGAAAAAATCATTGAGGACCTTGATGTCTTTGAGAATTCAACATATTGCTGGGCATATCTCATGTGGGAAGCAGAGGTATATTGATATTAGTGTTTAACTGATATGGGCTTTTGAACCAATACAGATATTTTTAGACTAAAGTTGCTGATTGCCAGTATATATATTTTTTCCTGATATTCAGTATGTTCAAATTTTACCATTTTAATGCCTCAAATGACAAGGGTTTAGTGTTTACCCTAGAATTGTGTTCTTGTCAGGGTGGAAAAGCCTCTGAAACAGCATTTAGACCATCATGTGACACTAAAACACTTCACTGAAGCCCAGACTAATGAAATTCTGAGAGCACCTCAATGTCCAGTTAGAAATGGAAATAGCTATGACGACGTGTTATTTAATTTCACCTATATTGACTCACCATTTATTTACTCTCAAATTGCATCGGTATTAAATTGTGTATGTAAGCATGAAGCAGTATTCATGAGCTTACCATATAATTATTATGAACTTTATATTCAACCTTTACAAATGTGTTTTAGGCCAGACTCCCAGTAAAGTGTTACTGCCCAATGACCCCATGTATTTCTGTCTTGTTTTGTTTTGCCAGAAAGAGACATCAGAACATGAGAGCTATGCACCAATGGTCCTGACATCAGAGGAAGGCAGCCGTTTCTGTGATCCAGTCAAAGTACCTGGAATACCAGGTGCCTTTGAAAGAGCACATGTTGTCCAGAAAATCAAAGGTAAAACTAAAATGTCTGCTTCCAAGACTCACTGACAAACTGTCAGTGAGGGTGAACTGTCTGTTCACCCTTGCCATACTGTACAGCTAAGTGTGGAAACACTCCCAGAGTATAAATCAGTTCAGAACAAATACTGCCTCAGAACATTTTCATATAAATATCCGTTTTGCTACTCTTTATCCCAGATTGATACAACACAATAGTGATTTAACCAATTGCCAGTTCATGAAAGCTTTACATTTGCTGTTCTAAATACCCAGTGTCTAACAGGTCTTTCCTTGAAAAAAGAATTCAATTTTTCAACCTGGAATAGAGAACTCAGTAGACTAAGCTGCTCTTTCTCAATTTGTGTTGTTGTTCATTCTTGTGTCCTCCCTGATGCTTGTAACATAATATCTAACGGCTGAAGTACAATTCCAAAACAAAACAACACAGAGGATGGAAGACAGAAGTTCCTGGAAGTTTACTTGCAGATCCCATGCCGCTGTAACAAGGACTTAGCCCTAATGGCACACGCTCTACCTCTCCTTCAGCATAATTTGAATTTAATCACAAAATCCACAGAAAATGTTTTTCTGCCATGTTTTTACCTGAGTTTCTCTCGCTCAAACTCCTGCTACAGTGGCTTGCAATTTAAGCAATTGCCTGGCAAATGCAAGAAAAGCCTCAGCCAAACTTTTATTAATGCGGTCAAGTGCTTACTTGTGAAATAATTTTAAAGCTAGGTGTAAAGGAAGTCCATTGAACTTAATGATCCACTCTCCTTTCAATTCAAAATGTGATATTCTTTTTGTCTCCTCTGTATTTTGTCAGCTAGGGATTATATGTTATTGTTGTCATGATACTATTTAATTTCCTTTTCTTTTGTTAAGATGGAGAGAACATTCCAAACTGCACTGAAAAGACTCTGCGAGAAACATCACTTGCGAGAGACACTGATATTGAGAAAATTTTGCTCAGTCTGCCTCCATCCATCAAAACATATCCTGTTTGGATTTCTCATGGCAGTGTCACTGGTCAGAAGTATGTATCATCAAATTCATGATTTTTTGCTAATGGCTATTTAGAGGAGCTAGTATGGTTGTTAGCCTTGCTGGCTGTCCATAATGATTAATTGCTTATATTTTGCAATTGATCCAATTGTAACAGTGTGATATGCTTGTGTCTACAACTAAGCCAATAGAAATACCAAAATGATGCTTTGATACACCACTAAAAAAACGTACTTAAGGTTAATTTGCTGGTATGACATTCAAAAGTGTTCCTTAACTTTTTTCCCATGTTGCGTTGATTTGGTATTTTCAGTAACCCTTATAATTAAAATTCAGCTTTCAGATAAATATTGAGAAGACTTTTGGAAGTATGGTTGAAGGCTTGAAACAATTCCCTCATCTTGCTGTGACTCCACCACTAGCTTTGAAGGCAGTAGGGATGGCTGAGACATGCCTTGTTCTCCTGAGTGAAGGTACTTCATTAAATCAGAATCTGAGTGACTATTACAAGTAAAATAAATGTACAGGAATCTGTCTTGGTGACATTGGTGCAGGGACAGATTAGCAGATTGCATAATCACATACATACATTACACTGGTACAAGGACAATAGGATCTGATAATTATATCAAATTATATCTATTGTTATTATTTATTAAGTTTGTAGGGTGGAGTGTAATGTAAATTGCTGTTTATTAATAAGTATTCCTCTCTTTGGCAGACAACCTTGGTGTTTGTGTGAGTAAAGATAAAGCATGCCCTGCCATGATCAAAGTGTACAATTGTATCGCTGGCAAAGAAAAAACAGTGGATCTGAACATATTGGCAGCCAAGTGAGTATCATACCTTGACAGGCAATCAAGAGATAATAATTAAAAAGCTGGATTGTTTTTGACATTTGTGGTTAGGTCAATAACACTGCTGCTTTGCATTAGAAGCACAGACAAAGCAATTTAGTGGATCTGCAAGCTGGAATTTACACAATCTATCAAACTACTACAGTGTTGTGGATTTGAATTCATCCATTCAAAGTTTTTGCTTTCTCCTCTTTCCTATATGAACTGACAGTTAAACTAAAAAGTAAAGATCTCACTTTCTGATAAAAATGTTGTAGGCTATCTTTTTTTAAAGGTTTTAATGAATGAATTAAGGAGGATGTAACTGCACAGTCAGATAAATGTGATCTTCCACTTTTTCTAAAGCTTATGCTAAAGAATAAGGTCCACTATGTAAAAGGAATGTTTCTTTTTATTACCGCTAACATTGGCCTTTAAAGTAAATCTTATTTTTTGATCTCTTTTATTTCTCTTTGCTGTCCATAGTTTCACAAGCTAGAGTGGCAATCAACCCTTCTTTAGTATAATTCTTTTAATACAGTACATAGGAAATACACACAAATGTGAGGACAGAGAGATGTGTCAGCAATTTATGAACCATGGTATGCACATTGACAGAGCCACCAGGATGCCCCAGCTAATGTATTTGTTTTTACATATGTGCCATCTTAAGACTTACAGTATAATCTTAATAAAGTGTTACCTTTTGTTGATTATTATTATTTTCAACTTTTCCACAGAACTGGCGACCATAGGGATGACCATACATTTTTCACAAGCAGGACTCCAAAAGAGGCAATACTGGTAATGTTTACATTGTCTGTCCCTTGCTGCTTCATTTCTTTTAAAGGAGACAGGATGGGCAAGGAGAATATTACACTTTTGCTTTGCTTCATTAATCTGGTCCGGTCTTCATTAGTTTAGAGTTACTGTCCCTGGAGTAGTTTTAAATAATGCCGAATAAATGGGAATATCTAAATTACTGAGAATTTAAGCAGAATTTAAGAAGTTTAGCCATGTGTGAAACATGTATCACGGAGAATTGAGAAAATATCACACTTTAAAGTGCGTGGCCTATACAGGGAGTGGTTCTGACCAATACACAAAGTCTCAAATAATAGCTTATCATGAAAACGCGAAGTCCAGGTCACACACATTTGAGGGGGAAAACAAGCATTCATTGTGTCATTCATATGAATATTCTATGAAACCCTATGGGGCGAATTCACAAAGAATGGATTGGGGCCGCTAATAGCACCATGAATTGCGTATCATTTGCAACCGCTATTTGCTCCGTCTCAAGGACCGATTCACAAAAGATATTGCGCTAATGATATGCCAGCGCAAACACGCCCATAACCTGTTGCAACTGAGTGCAATTTGCCCCTGTTTTGCGTCTGATTGCAATTATCAATGTGGCAAAGTATAAATGTTGCCTTAGAGAAAAATGATTTTTTTAGACCGCGAGCTGCAAGTCCTGACGGACAAGGTGCAGAGGCATTCCTCAAAACTTCAGGCAAGAAATTTAACCGGGACTGCGAGAAACCATATTTGGGATTTAATATCCCAGTCTGTCAGTGCTGTTGGTGTTTCCAAACGCACCTTCAGACTGCAAAAGAAGATGGCATGATTTGAAGCGGAGAACAAAGGATAATGTAGGGGAGCTTTATTCATTTATTTTTCATGACACAATTGCATCCTGTCACTGCATCCTTTGTTTGTCATTGCATCTCACTGCATCCCAAAATAAACTAGAAGTGCACTCGGAGAGCGCAGACCTCCGCTAAGGCCAATCCAGTCTTCTATGATATGCAAATGTGCAAGCGCAACCAATATACGGATCCGCTCCAAAATTTAATGGGTTCTTCCTTGGCCCATGCTACACCCTTCCACCAAGTTTCATGAAAATCGGGCCAGTAGTTTTTCCGTAATCCTGCAGACAGACAAACAAACACACAAACAAACGCACCGAAAACATAACCTCCTTGGTGGAGGTAATACTGTAAATGAGTTTGAGCGGGGCTGTCCATGGTGCTGAATCTTTAGGCCAAAATAAAGCCCACTGTGCTGACTAGTGAGATAAGTGAAAATATTTTCAGAGTGAGAAATTGAGTTGATTGATTGTAGTTTAGTATTGATTGTTTGGTTGTACTGATTTATTTGCTTGTGTTTGTGAGGCAATCTGTGTTAAAGTTCTATAGTAATAATAATAATAATGTCAAAATATTATTTACAGACTGTATTTACAGACAATTTTATTTTTTAGGTCACACAAAGGTGGAATTGTTGCAGAGACATTTGAAAGGTCAATTCAATTCAATTCTCAGTTAAATCAACAAGTGATAAAGTCTGGGCGTGACACCCCTTATAAATGCTTCAGTTACCACCAACTCTCTGAAGACGCTAATAATTTCACTCTAACTGCGTGTGGCAATTAGCGCCGACCTTTGTGAATTGGACTGTTTTTGCAATGAGGCTCATTTGCATAGAAAGGGGGCAATTTTGCGCCAAATGTATGCATATTACCTAATTTAAATACGTGCAAGTAGAACAGGAGCACCGAGACGCTATTTGCGTGGCAGCGCAGTTAGCGGGGCATTTCACCCTTTGCGAGTGCTTTGTGAATTACACGGTTTCTTTTTGTCTTATTTGCACAGGTTTAGCGTCAGCAAAAACCGCGCAATCCTTTTGTGAATTCGCCCCTATGTATTTAATCTATTAATATGCTTTGTTTAGGCTGTAACAACTAGGGTATATATCTTAAGAAGACTGTTAAATTGAAGATGAGGTAAAATAAAGAATGACATTATTGCTATGTTTAATTTGGGTTAAGTAAACCGCCTGATGCTGGCTGACCATTTAATGTAAAGGGAATGCAGGATGCCAACTTTTTGGTAGTCAACACCATGATGACTATTTCAATCAAATCCACTAGTTAGCTAATTAGTAGAGTATTCAAATGGTGTAGGGTTGACTTGATATTTTGGGTAATTTATTGAACTTAAGAAATAACTTCCAAGTAAATTTTGGTAGTTTAGCAAATAAATGTGTCCAATAAATGCAGAGTCTAATAAATCTTGTTTTTTTGTTTTTGTGAATGATGAAATATCAGAGTTACCCCCACCTCCTAATCCATTTGCATTAATGGAATCTGAAATTATCTGTTGGTTACAGTGATTTCTTCTGTAATGGCGGAGTGGTAGTTTAAAGGTTAGAGAAGTGAGGTCTTGACTGGTAGTAGTAGACAATAGAAAACGTTGGTGTGACTGTGAGTGTCTGTATGAGCGTGAAGCTGTGTGTTGCTAAAAAGAGCAAGAGAGCTCAGTCAAGTTCTGTAGTAAATGAAGTACATGCTTCAATTTGAACTTCATATTTAAAAAAAAAAAAAAGTCAGCAAAAAAGAAAACAACTAAATTATATGGTTATTCTTGACCTCACTTTCATCAGGTGTTGATGGATTCAAGCTCCTCCATGAATGAGGAGTGCTATGGAAGTGTGGAAATAAAGAAGATCGATGCAGTAAAAGAGCTCTTTGACAACTTTGCAACACGGAGCATGGCTTACGATTTTCATCACGTGATTGGCCTTGTGAAGTTTGACTCCACAGTGAAAACTCTCCACACATTTACAGAAACTCTGGAAAAGTTCAAGGTAAATTTACATCGACCCATCTATAATGTCTTCATAAACATTCAGTGTGTCACACTAGATCTGTCCTACACATCCTGAGGAGCCTGAGCAAATGAGGGTTCAGATAAGGTCCTTTACATATGGTATAATGTGCTTCTGAACCTTAATACAGTAATGCACATGAATGTAGATGTACTGTAGAGTGCCAGTTATGATTTACATTTACAGGAACACATACGCAATCTTGAGGCACATGGACGTACTGCCCTGTATGATGCCCTGCAACATGGAGTGTCTGAGTTGGAAAAAGTCAAGATGACGTTCCCGGATTGTAGACTTCGTATCATATGTCTCACAGATGGAAATGACGTTAAGTAAATATCCTTTTCCATGCTAGTTAGATATGGTATTGTTTATTTTGTATTTGCTTGGACCTGCTGAAGGTCTAAGCAAAGCGACTGAAGGTCTTTCTGTAACAGTCAAACTGTAGTGTTGACAGGAGGTACAGTGTTGAAAATGTCAGGAAAATTGCATTAGATCAGATCTCACTAACATGAGATGGTTAAATGACTCTGTAGTTAATTCCTCATTGTAGATCATCTATTTTAATCAGTTCTCCTCTTTGCATCCAGAGTTTGTCATCCATTAATATCATGTTCTTATGTAGAACTTTTATATGATGCTTGAAAATGTGAAAGAACTGCAGATTGTGATGTTTTTTGGGGGGAAATGAGGTCATTTCTGAATCTTTGTCCATAGATCCTCAGCAAAGCCAGTTACTGTTGCAGTCAACCTGATTAAGTCTAACATCATTGTGGATGCAATCCTTCTTGGAAAAGTGCAGAACAATATGCTGCACGGAATCAGCAATGCAACAGGTATGAGACCTCTTTGCAACAGGAACAACTGGATTTATGGGAAATGTGGTCTTAACGGGAAACAAGAAGAGGGTAATATAAGATAATAGAAGAGACACTGCCACAGACACTTCCTGATTGAGATTGCGACAGAATGTTTATTTAGATCACATGTTGTTGCAGTTCTATACTCCATTCTCCCATTGCAAGGCTATGGCTTTACACAGTGATGACATGGCCACCTAGTGATTTTGCAGTGCGTTCTTGATGAATGCGTGAGCATGAGCAGGCGGCAGTGTCTCTTCTATGGCTGGTGTTCCCCTTTAACTGTGAGAAACACTAGCACTAACAATACCCCTGGGATGAGATGGAGGCAATCACCTTGACTTTTGTCTCATTTGTTTATGGTAATTATACCAAGGTGCTACAATTAATTCTTGAAAACATAAAAATAAAAAATACTTCATGTAGCAACTTTTAAAATAGATTTTTAGAAGATAGTTGTCTGGAATATGTTTGGTGTTTGAGAGTGGTAATGCAAAATTGTTTAAAAAAACGAGGGTTTATTCATAAAACTCAAGTTATAGGCTGAGAGAGTGTCAGTTCACTAAATTGTAACCTATGGTGAAGTCCTGCATCTAATATTTGCCAACAAAAATTCAAAACCTGCTTATATCAACAAAAATTCTAGGGACTAAGAAAAGCGATGACTGATGACTGATGACTGATAAGATATTATTTGGTAAATATAAATTATTAGCCACACAGCTTAGAGGAAACTGTCATGAATGCTCTCCTAATGTGAGTTTTTAGATATGGCTTCAAAATATGTAAATTCCTGGCAATGTTTGCTTGAACTTGTTCTTAGCTGTTCAAAAGTCACTGTAAAGCACAGCCTCTCATGGCTCATTGCTTAAATGTAATACTGCTTTTAGGGGGTTGCTGTTTCAAGCCAGAGACGAGCAAAGATGGTCTGAAGCTCTTTGAGATTGAGACTGTTCTTTCTTTGGAGATGAGGAAACCCAAGAAAAAACTTGACCCATCTTCCATCACAAGCGAGGTCAGTTACAGTGGATCGTTGCCCACCATGCTGTTGAAGTGTTCTGAAAATGAGACCACATTACAGCAATCAGTTTAAATGGTTATGCTTTCAAAAACACATATGTCAATTTTGCACATTGTAATGATGCACTTCACTGTTGATTGTCATTTTACAGAGTATTTTAACAGGCATGTTTGCCACTCATGGGTATGATACATCTCCAGAGACTTCCCTGCCAAGCGAGTTAAACAATAAAGTGACAGCGACAGAGAGGTAAGTGATAGAACCAACCATCCTATAAAGGCTGACAAGAAATCCCTTCAAGTAAAGTTACCCATTGGGGACCAATTTGTTGGAGTACAGTCATGTTTCATCTGATTTGTCGAGCACAGAGGTTGTGATTGTTGACTCTACTGAAAGCAATTTTAAGACAGAGAATGTATGGACAAAATAGAGGTTTCAAACAAAAGTTATATTTGAAAAAAGATCACAGATTATGTATTCACCTTCGTCTGTCTGTTTGTTACAAATGGATTTGGCTGAAATTTTGTGGACAGATAGCCCTTGAAGTAAAGATGCCATTTCATGGGGTCTTTCAATATCTTTATATTTGACCATTTTCATCCTGAAAAATTGCAAGTATTCAATGTTTTCCAGGATTTTATTCCTGTCAGGGTGGAAAAGCCTCTGAAACAGCATTTAGACCATCATGGGACACTAAAACTCATGTTAATTAAATTATTTTAGGGTTCGCAACTCTTTAAGGTAAGGTGACCTACCCCACCTATTCAATAGTAGGGGAAACTCAATACATTAAGCCTTTAAATGAAGAATTCATTTATAAAACAAACACCACTGAACAATTAAATGAATAAATAAAATGTACAAATAAAACAAAATGCCATAGCAGGTTTTACAGCCTGTTCTTTAGACGCTGTGATCAGAGAACCCTAGTCAAAAGGTTATAGCAGCGTTGTTTGAGCCTTTTTCATTAATAAAAGAAATCAGTTAGGCTGACTTTGTGGTTGAAATACTAGTAGTTGCTGGTCTATGCTTGATTGATTGATTGATTGATTTTATTTGGATCTCTTTTAGCCTATTGGCTAATCTTCCAAGAGTCCACATTAAAAACATTTAAGCATACAATAATTCATATTATACAACACATAATTGTTGACACACATATATCATATACATACATGCATGACACATATAACTTACATACATTGACACTTATCCCGTATGGACCTACATATATACACATATTAATCTACATGTGTTCACTCTACAAACCTACTGACAGTGCAATACAATAGTGTGATGATAACTACATTTAAATCTTGAAATCTTGCAATCAACAATCCAACCGCCGTACTGTTCTTGAGTGAGTTATTGTAATGAATTCCATAATTTAACAGTTCTGAAAATAAAAGTCCGTCTTCCCATTTCAGTTTTTATTTTTGGTAGTACATAATGATTTTTATCTCTTATTCTTATGTTAACTTGATGTTTATCACGTACTAATAGCAGTTTGTCCTTAATACTAACTGGCTTTTTAAACTTTTGAATTTTTGAAATTAGTACTATAGAATGTTGTCTCACATGCTCTACTACTGTGGGCCATCCCATTGTAATATGTAGTTCACTCACTCCTTTTTCAAACCCACACCTTAAGACCATTCTTGCTGCCTTGTTAAGTGTGATCTGCAGTCTCCTCATATCTCTCTGAGCTGCATTGCCCCACACTGCACAGCAATAATTAATGTGACTATAGATTAGACTATGAGATATTATGCTAACGACAGTTTAGGCTAATCTGTGCTGAGAAATGCTGTAATAATCAACTCTGAGCTGTAATATCAACAACGCTGTTCTTATTGGCAAAATATGCAGTATTTAAAAATGTTTACATTACATTTGAACCACTAATCTTTCAAAACAGTGCTCTGAAAAAGAAGATTCAGGAGTCTAAGAATGGGCATTTCATGGAGAGGGAAAAACGTGTCCTGGCAGAGCTGAAGAGTCTGCATTGCGACCCACATCCCTTCTTCAATGTCTTTCCATCAGAATCAGACTTCAGTAAGTGACATGTTCTCTCATGTAACTTTGGTATAATTCCTGTTCTGATGGTTTTGGCTTTAGAATTTCTTTACTGATTTCAAATGTATTTGATTTTTGTTCTAAATTTGGCTACGGCTATTTCCTGCTTATTCTGGCCAGCGTAACACATCCAATGTCAAGCACATCAGAGTGGGTTTTCTGCCTGAACCCTCAAGTCCCAAGGTGCCTGCACAAAGTTAACAAACTAATGACAGTGCCATCTATATTAATCAAAGACGCTAGTATCTTCCAATGTCTGAAACCAAGACAGAAATAAAACTGGATTAAATTAAATAGCTGTCTCATGTTGGCCTTCTGTGAAATACAGAAGCACACATCATCATCTCCGTGAATTTATTGAGATCATTATCTCAGAATTCTGACATCTTTTCTTAACTCCAATATTCAACAGTCAACTGTTGTATCTAATTTCTAAACTTTTCAGCATTCTGGAAGATTCTCATGCAAGGCCCTCCTGACACGCCTTATGAGAAAGGAGTCTTTGAGCTGTACTGCCAGTTTGGTCCTGACTACCCAGTGAAACCTCCACTTGTCCGCTTTGTCACATATGTATCCTACTAAAAATTGAACAAT
Source organism: Centroberyx gerrardi (assembly GCF_048128805.1). Classification (NCBI taxonomy): domain Eukaryota; kingdom Metazoa; phylum Chordata; class Actinopteri; order Beryciformes; family Berycidae; genus Centroberyx; species Centroberyx gerrardi. Next base: position 20,263,443 of record NC_136009.1, read on the forward strand.
TGAAAACTTTTTGTTGTTGTACACTATTTATAGACATCTACACATACATGAGAATCATTCTTATATTGCAAGTGTTTCAGAAATATTGCTTCCTCTCTAACAATATAGTATCATATGACAAGAATTTAAATTATTGTAAACAATGTACATGTTTTCTTAGAAAGTGAAGGGTCATTTTCTTAACATGAACAAAGGTGTACCACTGCAATGTCAACAGTGTGGGCCGCATCTGCCACAACATATTTGACCGTAACTACAACGCCCACATCACCATGAGAGAGATCCTAGATGCCGTATATGGACTGCTCATCATCCCTGAGCCTGAGGATCCACTGGACAGGTTAGATTTAAACACAATCATAAATATGTCACATTTTGAGGCAATGCAGGTGGACACCATAGCCAACAAGCATTCTGACCAATAGATATTCCTTAATGCTCACATTTTTGGTGACCCATTTGATAAATTCATTCTGTTCCATTAATGTTTGTCATGTGTGATGGAAACGTGGCCTCAGTGTACTAATTTGGATTTAATTATAATAGCAACATTATATTAGTGACATCAGCTGTTATTATCATTGACACTATGATTGCTTGAAGATTCACTCTTAAAAAATGAAGAGGTAGATCTACTAGAAAATTCACGCTCTGCCCAAAGTGTGTTTGGATGGGTGATTTTGAATGTGTGATTTTGAATGTGCTCATCAAGACTATCTTGCGAGAATGAGACTATTTGGATAACTAAAACTGGCCAGCTAACATGGGGAAATGCAGAAACTAACTGCTGCACTAAGAAAAAAATAATTTTCTTTTGATTACTCATGATGAGAACACAAGATGAAATGGAGAGTCATATGCACCTGGTTCAAAATTTATTTTGATTTTGATGACTGCAAGGTTGTCCTGTTTCATCCTACCCAGTGAAAACACAGAGTCAGTGACAGGGACATCTCCTTGCCACCCGCTGCAGCTGGCCTTAGGAGGCCTTAGTTCAGTCCCCACCTTTGATCCTTCTTTCTGAGCCAAAGCCAGAAGCCTTGCCTTTTCTGCTTCTTCGGCCAACTCTTTACTAAACACAGTTTTACTATGCCTTAATGATATAGTATGTGTTGTAAACAACCTAATTACACATAAGTTATGTGATTGTGATTACCTCCATACCTCTGAGAGAGAGAGAGAGGTATGAAATTGAAGCTGAAGTTTTGGTGTCCAGTCACCACCAGATTTTGAAAGCTCTACAGGGCAAAAAGCTTTCTGTGATGAGCAGCTTTTTGTAGAGGGCCTCCTGGTGGTCAGTCTGTCTGAACACTTGATAATGATACAAACCTGGAAGACATGCCTTTATAGACAATATATTACCTTATATTTGTTAACCAAATGAAGCATTTGAGTTAAATACACATCTTTTTCACTGGAAGCATTTTGGCTGAGGAATTCCTGACCAGCCGTGAGACGTACGAACAAGAAGCCAAGAAACATACAGAGGAGACTGCAGGAAACACACTGGATGACATGGAGAAGGTGAATGAACTATTCTGTTTTGTGGTGTTGTGATGTGGATTACCTTTTGTATACCTTTTGATTTTACATTAACAGAATATGTTAATGTTTATTGTCTTCTCTTTTTTATTTAAAGAAATTAGTGCCTGTGCCAAAATATGTACCCCAACATCTAATCTGTCCACTCACCAAGAAGATGTTTGTTGACCCTGTGAAAACAAAATATGGAACAGTGTATGAGCGAAAGGCCATTGAGAAACACCTCAAAACGTGAGTTTTTATTATTTATTATTAATGTATTATTGTTGACAATTGAAAGTGAGTTATTGCCATACAGTTGCAATGGTTAACAACATATTATAATTAGCTGACTGTTGTCTGTTTATAAGTAACAGGGTTGTACAGGACCCCATCTTTTGATGTCTTTTGGGTACATCTCAGTGCAATGTAATGCAATGTAAAAAAAAGAGGCCCCTGTCACAAAAATGTCACCTCTGCATTTTTTATTGTGTGCTCAACATTTCAGTCAGAGGGCCTCTATTAAAACATGCATACAACCAGGTACAGCAAGTTAAGTTCCAGTCACAATTGTCCTGTTGCTGACAGCCTTTCTGTCTGGTCAACCACCAGGATCCTGAAAAAGTCCAATAAGGTTCTCATCAGTTGCTTTTTCATGCATTTTCACAGTGATTGAACACTCTTTTGCAGATGGAAATATGATCCAAGCATTGGCAAAGGGAATTTTCTCAGAAGAACTGATCTTAAAGCAGACCACGAAATGAAGAAAATGGTGTTTGACCACCGTTCTCGTCAAATTCAAGAAGCCACTGTGTAGAATATAAAAAAAATATGGAGGCAAAGCTGTGTTGTTCAGTTCAGAGAAATATGTCAATGGAAATTGAACAATTATTGTCAGCTACTGTGTTTTCTTCTTAATCCAAAACAAACAGTGCAAGTTCATGTTATTGATTTTATAATAAGTTCAGTTTATGACATAAAATATGACATATTACATATTTGTGACTACAGACATTTATGTATAATCTTTCACTTATTTTATTATTACATACTTATCACATACTTCCAGTTAATTTACAAGACTGGTGTTATGCACATCAAGCACATTATGGGTTAGAACTTCTATGTATTTGTGTTTATTTCTATTTAAGCTTAATGACTAACTGTAACATGTAAATTTGACCGTTGCACTCAACTTGTCAGTGGTGTGGTGCTGCAGTGAAAGAAACTCAACTTTCATCACAAAAACAAGAGCTGCACCATATAAGGTCAGATAAGCTTGAGTACCTACTCAGCCCCCTAAAAAGCCGTTCAGTAGATGCTTAATAGCCCTGTTTATACTCAATATTGTGATATAAATCTGTTCATATTAATAATTCTTCAAATAATCTGAGGATGTAACTGTAAACAGATGACATACTGTATTTTTCCAAATGTATCTCAGGCTCATTGCATTTGTTTGTTTTTGTAATCTGATTACTTACTTAAATGATTATAGTCAGTAGCCTACTGCTCAGGGTATTTGATCCTCAGATGATGTCAAGTGAGTAAATTTTCTTGGACTTCACTGATATAGCATACCACAAACTTACTGTACTCTTACTCTGTAACTTACTCTTATCTGTGTAATCCTGCAGAACCATCATTAATCAGTTTCACGATTTTATAGTTGACATATAGATTAGGTTGCTTTTACAATCATTCTCAATATCTGTTATAAATGATCATGCGGTGTAATGGTGATTAGTTTTTTTTATCATTTTGACATGCATAGTGACATGCAGAAGGTGGGTTCACAGATTCACAGTGGATTACAGGAATTTGACCTGCATATAGACTGAATAAAGTTATGGAATGTCAGTTTATTCATCTTACTCAAATCTTATTTGATCAAAGAAGCAGTTATCTGGTTAGTGAGAGCAATCTCCTTATTGCCTTGATGTCACCTCTGGTGGTCAATAATATGATTTTCTCTTGAGTAACTTGTTTCTGCAGTTGATTCTTGCTTTTTACTTTTGATTGGTCAAAATATATATATATTTTTCATGATGTCATAGCAGTTTGTATTCGGTAAAAAATTTTGTGAGCCAAAACAGTGAGATTAATTGTCATTTAGAGTTGCACCACATTGGGTAGCACTTAGCATGTTATTATTATTAATATTATTATCATTATTATCCTACTATAGAATGAGGAAATCTCTGTCTGTCCGTCTGTCTGCATCAGCTAAAGTTGTGACTGAAACGCTGGTTTAAGAGGATGAGAGGTTTTCCTAATGTATGGCAGACCACACGGACACTTTATCTTATTTCTTTATATCTTACTATATCTAATTTATGAGAAGTAAAGCATGTTATTACATCATTAATTGGTATTTTTTTGCCAGTATGAGGATGACATTTTATCATGTTATTGCATTGTGCACATCCTCTGCATTTGTAGCAACCATTGTGGAGTGGGTGTAAGAGAGTTTGTGTGACGTCCTTTCTAGGTTTACTGTTGGCATGTACTAGTCTATCCCTTAGATTACGTCCCCTTCTGTAAACTGTAAGGGGAGGCTCTCTAAGGTCAGCTGACACTGTAGGATCTGATGACAGTATATGCCAGTATGTTTTTTTTATTATAGTGCCTAATTTGTGAGCATTAGCGGTATGTGTAGTACTGAACATAACTGAATGATTCTTCTTTTTGGGAAGACTTGATGAGGTTTCAGACTTGTGGACTAATCACACCCTTTAATTCAGAGGTGCTTATTATTGTTAAGCGTGTCTTATTCTGTAAATACCTTGGCAAGAGGAATTTAGTTGGCTGTCTCTCTAAAGCCGTTTTAAAGGCCTCATCCAGCAACTGAAGGGGATAACCATGTTCAGTGAACCTTTGTTTCATGTCTGTTGCTTTTTCTATATAGTCATCAGTGGTCTGGCAAATATGTCTGAGCCTGCAAAACTGGCTCTTGGGAAGACCTCTTTTTAATGGCAAAGGGTGGAAACTGTTTGCCATCAACAATGTGTTTCTGTCCATTTCTTTCCTGTACAGAGATGGGCATAGAGAACCACCTACTTTTTCGACCCACATATCTAGGACATGTACCTTTTTGGCATCGTATTCCATTGTAAACCTAAAATTGGGGTCTTTTTCATTCAGTAATCTTGTAAAATCATGTAGTTCATCTGCTGTTCCCAGAAAAAGGCAGTAAATGTCATCAATATAGCGATACCATTTAAGAATATTCCTAAGGAATGGGTTCTCAAAAGGGTTATATACAAATCTCTCTTCAAAAAGACCCTCATAAAGATTAGCATAGCTAGGTGCTAGGGGGCTCCCCATAGCTGTGCCACCCACTTGAAGATAATATTCATCCTCGAATTTGAAGTAATTGTAACTTGGTACGTATTTCAATTCAAGAATAAAAATAGTTGGTGGACTGTCATTAGGTCTATCTTCCAAATAATGTGACAGTGCTGCCAACCCCCCCTGGTGGGGGATGCTGGTATACAGACTTTCAACATCAAATGTGACCAGAAAACATTCATTATTTAAATGATTTCTGCAATCATCAATAAGATTGCAGAAATCAAAGATTGGCAGTGGCCGTTCACTTCAATGATTGTAAACATGACATCTCTTCATTCAGGTTCTGTGGTATAGAAAAGGTGAACCCACCAGATGAAGGTGGCGATGTAGAGAAGATCTTAAATCAGAGAGAAGTATATTGGATATACACATTGCAAACCCTATCACCAAACAGACTTAATGATGAGATACCAAGGCATGTGATGCTGTAGCAAGAGTGGAGTCTCCTCGTCTATGTTACTGTATTGTATAGTTCAATCTTTTTTTGGATGTGTGAGTTTTCCCACTTGAGGTACATCTCAATGCCCATGTAAAGAAACAGGGCCCCTGTCACAAAAATGTCACCTCTGCATTTTTTATTGTGTGCTCAACATTTTGGTCAGAGGGCCTCTATTAAAACATACATACAAGCAGGTACAACAAGTGTCTGGTCAACCACAATGATCCTGAAAAAGTCCAACAGAGTTCTCGTCGGCTGCATTCTGATGTATTTTCACAGTGATTGAACACTCTTTTGCAGATGGAAACATGATCCAAGCGCTGGCCCAGGGCATGTGCTCAGAAGAACTGACATTACATCAGACCGCGACATGAAGAGAATGGTGGCAGATCACCGTTCTCGTCAAATTCAGGAAACCGCCGTGTAAATTTGGAAGCAAAGTTGTGCCATTTACCTCAGTTCAGAGAAATATGTCAATGGAAATGGAAAAATAATTGTCAGCTATTGTGTTTTCCTCTTAATCCAACACAAGTTCATGGAAGTTCATGTTTTTGATTTTATAATAAGTTCAGTTTGACATAAAATATGACATGACAATTACATATTTGTGTTTACAGAAATGTACGAATTATCTTTCACTTATTTTATTATTACATACTTAATTATCACATACTTCCAGTTAATTTACAAGACTGGTGTTAAGATATGATAATATAATTTTTATCTTGAGTAACTTGTTTTTGCATTTGATTCTTGCTTTTTACTTTTGATTGTTCAAAATATGTGGGATATATATAAAATTTGGCACAGTATTGGGTAACATTTTTGGGAGCCAAAACAGTGAGCTTAATTGTCATTTAGAGTTGCACCACACTGGGTAGCACTTAGTATGTTATTATTCTTTTGTGGTGGACTCTATGGACATTATTCACCATAATCTGTGGTTTGGGTATGTTTAACACACGCAGTTATATTGTGTGCTTCTCAGGGTTAAGGAGACACGGTCTCTTTAAGAAAGTCTGGTTTTCTGAGTCTGACGTCAGCTCGACGTAGGGTTGTTGTGTTTTTGGGCAGCGCGATGTAAATTGTCTTGCTCTGTTGGTTTGAAATAAATGACACACAAGTTGGTGTAGTCAACGAGAGAAGTTGTCCGTCTCCATATTCCTGCCACTTCTACACTATAATGAATCAGCTTAATTTGCAAATGACTTACTGATGCTTACTGATGAATAAAAGAAGACGAGAAAAGTGAAGAAGACCTTGAGTATTTTTTTTTACATTTGACTTTTGAGAGAGAATCTGCAGTCACTTCACAAAGTAGCATTTATAACCAATTAACCTTTGTATGTTAAAGGGGCAATGGTAAGTAAAGTCAAACTTTTCAATCCAAATTACTCTGTACACACTGTAGGCTAAGTAAAACCTTAGCAAAACTAAAGAAAAACTTCATTGATATAGAAAACAAAGGATTATTTTTTTATATCCAGCCTAGTTTAGGCTCATCTGATACATTATCTTCAGTGGAAATCATTTTGAAACAAAACACATGTTTATCTAACATCAGCGAGATGACTGAAGAACCAATCAAAACCGTGCACTCAGCCCCTGCGTCACATGCAAGAGTTCCCTAGCAGGATCCTAAAGCTCCAAAAATCCCTCCTTTACTCCATGACCCAGAAATTGATGTGGGTGCCGCCATTTTGCTTGCCGTCCCAATAGTGGAGGAGATGAGAGAAGCCACCCCAGAGGTCTCCTTCAGGTCTGACCTCACTGTGAGCACGCCCAGAACGTGACATCATTGACAAAACCTGAGTACAGCAGTTAACGTAACTCAAGGAACCTTTAAAGATCTTTACAGATTACTCACAGCTCACAGTACATGTTACAGTCAGTGCTACTTTCTAACTCGTAACGTTACTAGTTAATGTCAGAGACTTCAGGTTAATGGGTGTAAATTTTGCGCTGGGTGTGCATAAAAACTTTTTAGAGTCGTATTGTGTTTTGGGCTCAGGTTTGATAGAGTGAAAACTGTCCAAAATGGCCTCCACTGTCCCTCGCTCCTCCCCTCGTCTCCTCCTGGTTACTTCATGGTAGGAGAGGAGTAGTAGTGAGCGAGGAAAGGAGGAGGAGTGAAAAAGCTTTGGGATCCACCCCTAGAGAGATTTCAGTGATCTTACTTGGAGAGAACAATTTACCTAAAATTGGAGAGAACAATTAGCCTACCTTTATAAGTATCTTTTAACTGATAAAGTAGGGAGGTTTCCTTTCAAATTATACATAGGCATTACCCTGCAAATCATTATCTTAAGTTCAAGAAACCCATTTATGTTGATTGTTCTTTTTGTAATATGCAGGCAGAAACAATGCCTCCATTTATTTTTGCAATGTGCCCATTCTAGAAACTATTGGAAGGACATATTTAGAGTTATAATTGATAATACTGACCCTGATTTTTCTCTTTGTTTGGAAAATGTATTGTTTGGTTTCTGTAAGAATAACAGAATCAAACTTAAAGAACTATATATCCTAAATTGAATCATTATATAATTCTATAAGCCAAATACCATACACACAAATCCAAATTTAGCAACTCTAAACCTTTAGGCTATATCTAATATAGGCTATGATAATAAAACCACACAATACAATTTGCTTTTCAAACAACAAAAAAGCTGTCATTACTGTAAATGTATGCACTTTATTATCATAACCATCTGGCGCTTTATTTGTAAACTTAAAAAAAAAAAAGGTGCGTAAAATTGATGGGGGTGGGGGGCTGTGAAGGATATTTTGCTAAATCAATCAAATCAATCAAAAATCAATTGCATCTTCATTTACTGCGTTTTCGTTCAATAAGGGCTTTTATTCTGAAGGTTATGGCCGGAAGTCTTCCTTTTATTCTAGTGGCGAAGAAGCTTTTCTTGAACGCCTCACTACTCATAACATACTGAATGCAGCTGACTGTCGGTAATCTGAGAACAAGAAGCTAAACGACATAGGAGAGGATCAGACAGCATGTGAGTATACTCGATTTATTTGCCTAAAAATTTGTCCGCAATAATTTGCCTTTTAAATTTGTTTACGTTCGCCATAAAGTTAGACTGTAGGAGGGAAGGGAATCGAGGGTGCACCGACTGGATCAGTTGCACCACAGTTCTTAACGTTACTGAATCTTTCTATAGCGTCGTCTTCAACACATGAATGACACTTCAGACATAATATACTCCCATATACCAGCACTAGATGTTGCTACTATTTTACTAGCATTTTAAATTGAATGTAAGCCAGGTATTCAGCAAGGTAAACCACCCAGACTATGCAGTGATTTATTTTCCACTACTTGTAAACTGAGTTGTTTGCATGAATCAGAATTACTACAACTTTAGGGCAGATGCTAATGACAGAATAAGCATACTTCATGAGGTTTCAGACTTGTGGACTAATCACACCCTTAAATTCAGAGGTGCTTATTATTGTGAAGTGTGTCTTATTCTGTAAATGCCTTGGCAAGAGGAATTTAGTTGGCTGTCTGTCATCCAGCATGCATATTTTACATCGACAGGTTTTAAGTGTCGCCTGTAACTTTTCTCTTAACTCAAACTCGTCATCTGTGTTGAAGACATGCATTTTTTTGCAGAGAGGTGGTACCTGCCTTTCCTGCAGAACCTGTTCTTTACTCCTTCCATGTACTGTGTATTCACAGGTGTCAAGTGGGAACACCGAAACTGGCTCTGGAACACATTGAAACTCTTTACCCTGAAGAAGTTGATGCATTTACCTCCAGTATCAGAATCAGTTTAACTGCCAGGCATAACTATATATATTAGGAATTTTCCTTTGTGAGTTGTGATAAATAAACTTGACTTCTGTTTCCCCCTATGAATGGTAGCAATATGTTTAGTAGCCTGCAAAGCTGTATAATGATTCATTAAGTTTCAGTTTTGGTTTTACCTCTTGTAAATTGGTTTCATTCTTTATTAAATAAGTGGAATTTAATAGAAAAAGAACTGCATGCTTTGGCTTGCTAAACTTTAATGCAGATAACTTTTTGCAATTTGAATTTTTTCACATACTGTCACTACCACAAACACACACACTCACGCATATACTCACATATGCACCAAACCACCACGTCTACCATGCATCCACCCCAGCCCAACTCATACCTCATTCAAAACCCTCACTAACCCCTGTGCCTCCTCTGCTTCTGTATGCCCGTTCCCTAGAGAGATGTGGTGGGTGCTGTGGGCGCTCGCTGCCTTGCTGGCTCTCTTCTGCAGTCTGGATGTGTGGTACTTTCTGCGGGCAGCGACAGTGGTTGTGCGGGCCTGGTTCCAGCCTCCAGTCTGGGATGTCACGGGGGAGCAGATCCTAGCAGGTCGGGTCCTCCCCCACGACATAGACATGTGCCACATGAACAACGCTCGCTACCTCCGGGAGTGTGACTTCGCCCGGCTCTCCCTCTACACGCGTAACGGTGTGTTCAAGGCCCTCCGAGCCCTGGGAGCCACCATGGTCGTGGGGGCCACCACCATCCGCTACCGCAGGGCTTTGTGTATAGGGGAGGGGTTCGAGCTGCGGAGCCGCGTCGTCACCTGGGATGACAATTCCTTTTTCCTGGAGCAGAGATTCGTGTCTACAAAAGACGGGCTGGTGTGTGCCGTGATGTACTGCAAGCAGACGGTCATACGCGGCAGCCCAGACAAGATCATGCAGCACCTGTGTAAGAGGAAGGTAAGGAAGAAGCGTTTTGTAATGGTCAGAACAGATCAGAAAGGTGAGAACGTTCCCCTCTGATGATAGAGCGACATTCAGCCTGTGGTTTGTTCCTTGCAGGTGGAGTGCCCCGAGTTTCCAGAGGACCTTCAGCACTGGGTCAGCTTCATCTCAGCCAGCAGCCAGGCTCTCAGGGCAGAGAGCGGACTAGAGGAGAAGAACAAATGAGGCCGGACTTTGCACCGGCAGTTATGAAAATCGGCTCTTTTGGAAGCTGCCAGCCAAGGATCAAAACTCTTCTGAGAAATAGATTCATCTTCTGTTCAATATTGACATCTGTTTGACTTGAACACACTCGTGCCTACTCCTCTGAAAATGAGATAACTTAGACCCAAATACCTGTTGCCAACATGTGAAGAATCACTTTGCACTATGTTTCGAGAGGTTGAAACCAGGGTTCAGATGAATACTGCTTACATGTACAGTAATAGAGAAGCAGTGCAATTGTATAATGCATATTTTCTTGTGCTATGGAATTAATAAAAAAATATGTTTGATCTATTCTTGATGCAGTCTTTTCAGTGGGCTTTCAAATTCAATTATGAGCCCATTTTGTGTTTGTAGATGGTTAGACATACTGCTGATACAATTTCGAACTTCAGCTAATGCAGGCTAATCAGTTTTTTCCAGTACAGCCAATTAGTTGAATTAAACTCGAATGAGGATGAGCCATGTCAGCGATTATGTGATAATGTTTTCAATGGGAAATTGTACACATTTGATATGAGACATTTTCACATAAATTCTCATATCCTGTGACAGTGTGTTTATCCCTGTAACACATGCCGACATTTCAGCCAATGAGATTAAGGTATCGTGACAGATCCGGAAGTAGGAAGCCTAGTCTACCGGCTTCTTCAAGTTGCATCGCAGCCCATGGTAGCACTCTCTTCTGGAAGCACGGTGAGTTGTACAGTCATTGCAAATTATATTTTGAAAAAATGTCATGATTATTACTTGAACTAAATCGCTGAGTTCAGAGTAGCGAGTTTGCGCATCACCGCCGGCTCCAGAGCGGTGGGCAGTCTGCTTTTAGGCCACCAGCTAATGGTAGCAGGTAGCTAAGCTAACAGATTTTTGGCTGTCAAAGCAGGATCCGTCCCATTCATTTGAATGAAGCAGCCGTAGCTTCCTTTCAAGGTTGAAATGGGTGATGACACGAATGTAATGCTTCAGTAATTTTTGTTTTTCCCGCGAATAACATAAGGCAAACTAGTGAGCAAGCGCTGACCTTTTGCTTTTCTGTTTATCTGCATTGTCATTGATGAGGTCAAAAGTGCATTTTGTTAAATGCTGAGTCTGGGAAAAATGTTAAAACGCAGCAATTGCGCTAATTGAACGTTTTTTAACGAAATTACTGCGGAAGCTGTCATAGAACTTCAGCTGTGTGAGTAACATGAAGATGCTGCAGTTAAAGCTACAGTGCATAATTATCTGTTCAAGCTGCCTGAGTCCATCCCTAATGATAATATATGGGTTTCTGTTGCAGAGAGATGTTGCTGCTGGTGCTGGGTGCCCTCCTCCTGCTCTTCTGCAGCCTGGATGTATGGTACTTCCTACGGGGGGCCCAGGTGTTCCTCCAGGCCTGGTTTCAACCCCGAATATGGGACATTCTAGCCGAGCAAAGTGTTGATGGCACGGTCCTCCCCCATGATTTGGACTACATGGGTCACATGAACAACTCCCGATACCTGAGGGAGTGTGACTTTGCCCGGTTCCACCATTACATGCGAAACGGGCTGTTCATGGCCTCGCGCAAACTGGGGGCCAAAATGGTCGTAGGGGCCTCCACCATCCGCTACCGGCGCTCTTTGGCCTTCCGCGAGGCTTTTGAGATTCGGACCAAAGTAGTGGGCTGGGATGAGAAGGCTTTTTACTTGGAGCAGCGCTTCGTGTCCAAGAAGGATGGCTTCGTCTCGGCCGTCATGCTTTGCAGGCAGAATGTGGTGCACAGCAGCCCAGATAAGATTATAGAGTTTGTCTGCAAAAGGAAGGTATGTGATCACAGGAGATGGAGAGAAATAATGTGTGTGAGTCTAACTTTGTGCAGCTTCGGCATTCTCCTAACTATGTGTGTGTGTGTGTGTGTGTGTGTGTGTCTGCAGATTGAGTGCCCCGTGTTTCCTGAGGACCTGAAGCACTGGATCAGCTTCATTACAGCCAGCAGCCAGGCGCTGAGAGCAGAGAGCGGACTGGAAGAGAAGAACAAGTGAAGCCACAGCAGGACGCCGTCTCATCATGAGTTGTCCCTACATATCATCTGCACGCACATACACATACGCACACACAGCGAAACATTCTGGAGAGTTTGTAGTTCATTTACGAGATTCCATGTAGCTCTCTTTTCAGTCGACCCTACCAGGCTCTCTATTTTTTGTATGATATTAACAGAAATAGAAGTACAGCTGAATATGAAAACTTGAACTCTGAGGTATTCCACTTTTCTTTTCTTTTTTTAAATGTACTGTATGCATTGGGAACAGGGCATAGGTGTCCTTAATATCAAACACTGGAGGTGAGTCGTTCCCTCAGAAGGAATTGATACGAGAACATAAAGAAGGAGCTTCGTCCATGCAGCATCTACTGTAGTTGACTGTGAATAGATTGACTTTTCAGACCGTCGTTATCATTTAGCAAAATCCTTACTTCAGATAAGCATGTACAACACAAGTTAATCTTCCATCGGCATCAATGCATGTTTCGAAACAAAGGGATGAATTTTTTTGTGCCTGTTTCTCATAATTAGCAGTAGTTTATAGTTACAACCTACGATAATTATAACAGTTACTTTTTACAGACTTTGGGTGTGATCAGTTACTTGAATGGACTTCATAAGTATATGCTGACAATGATGTTAATTTTCCCTCGACAATTTGCACAAGTTGCCCCAAGTGAATAGACAAACTGAATTCCTGTCAGTTATCTGAAAGGGAACATGTCATGTTGAGGATCCCTTTATCGATACAATGTTGCGTTTCTGATCTTGAGATGCATGCATTTAAAGGGCGGGTTGCTTGGAACGACTTGCATTTGGTTTTAAGAGAAATTGCTTTCTTCCCAATTGACTGGCACTAGCAAATGCTAACATGAGGCTGCTTGCAACTTTTCAAAACCTGCAACATGGGGGGGGGGGGAGGGTTAAAAACTGCAGAATGTAGAATAAGATTTATTAAGTTATCATTAAGACAGGCGTCTTAAAATCTGGAACCCGCCCTTTAATGCACCAAAGCTTCGAGTGTGTGACCAAAGTAATGTATTGTTCTGTTTGAAAAAAAACCAACTTATTTTTAAAGGAAATGTACTGTACAGTATGTCTGCCTATGTTATGTCATGTATGTTATCAATGCACTGAGAGCGAAAAGCTTGTTTAATTGATTGCAATTTTAAATTTGAACATGTATATTGCCCATTTATTTTCCACTTGTTATTTTATTATTTAAAGATAAATTATTCAAAGGGATTCATGTATCAGACTTTTATTTATTGTGTCTGTCAATTCTTTAAATGCATTTTGAATTAAACAATGCATTGGAAACTATGTGTGCCTCAGTGATGACTGGATGTGGTTGGTTAACGGGATTGCCTTAGTGCAGTGGTTCTCAATGTGGGGTCCGGGGACCACCAGGGGTCCTTGATGGGCTTCCTGGGGGTCTCCAGCAAATTGATGAATTGTTAAACTTCAACATTATTTCATTTACAGGAGGTTAACACAATTAGAGAAGGTAGAAGAATGACTATTTTATTTATCATAGTTTCACTGTTATGTCTCTACCTACAATACATATAGTCATGGAATTCTGGACAAAATCATATCTAAAATATATGTAAAATATTGGGTTTGAGAGACAAAATCTCATTGAATAGAGGTCTGTGGCCCTAATGTGTACTAAATTAGGGGTCCTTGATATGAAAAAAGTTGAGAATCACTGCCTTAGTGCTTTTAATTAGACTAGTAAGGACAACACTGTGCCTCTAGTAATCATTTGAGCTAGTAATGTACTTGTGGTCCTATATATTTACAGGCCTATCTGCCTCTATGCAGTACTAGGATACTACTAATCATTTCATCATGGCTCAGTGTCGCCATCTAGTGGATGTAGTCATGTGACCCGCTGTTTAAACGCATAATGACGTAAAAGCTGGAAATTTGAAGCCATGTCCCGATGCACAACAACAGTAGGGAAGTTTCGTGTCATCCTTTGTGGATGAATTGACAGTCTGCCGTCAATTCATTCCTCAGTTCACTAAAATGTGAAGAGTAGACCAACCACCACCTCCCCCCAAAACATAGTTCCTCCATATTTAAAAGTCCTTGGTTCCTCCTGCTACGCTTTCCGCCGACGTCACGCTCGCCACGCCCACTCCCTTCAACTTCCTGTAAACAAAGCAGCGGCTGTTAGTCTCCCGTTATTGCTATTTTCGCGTCCACGTCAGTACTTTTCGACAATATGGCACAAGCCGGACTCGTCCTCGACAAGGACCAATTCAACTGCTCGATATGCCTGGATGTGCTGAAGGACCCAGTCACCATCCCGTGCGGGCACAGCTACTGCTCCGGCTGTATCAAGCACTACTGGGACCAGGACGATTTTCTCGGGGTGTATGGCTGCCCGCAGTGCAGGCAGAGTTTCAACCCGAGGCCGCTGCTGGGCCGAAACACCATGCTAGCCGACGTGGTGGAGAAATTCAAAAACACGGGACTTCAAACGGCCGCGACGCCCGCAACGCAGCAAACGTTCGCCGGCCCCGAAGACGTGGAGTGTGATGTTTGCACCGGGAGGAAAAACAAAGCTGTCAAGTCGTGCCTGGTGTGCCTGGCCTCCTACTGCGACACTCACCTACAGCCTCACTACGAGTCGGCCGCGTTCAAGAAGCACAAACTGGTCTCAGCCTCCAAGAAGCTCCAGGAGACGATCTGTCCCCACCACGACAAGCTGCTGGAGGTTTACTGCCGCACGGACAGCCGCTGTATCTGCTATCTGTGTTTGACAGGTGAACACAAGGGACACGACACAGTGCTGGCTGAGACTGAAATACAGGAAAAGCAGGTAATCAATACTTTAGCTGTGATTGAGTCAAGCCAAGTTAGAGTTAAGGCAAGGCTGTTGATCAACATGGATAAAAAAAAAAAAACCCTCTAATATTCCCATGAGGACTTGTAGTGTGTGTGTGATACTTTATTGCACTCTCTACCTCCTTTGGTGTCACTATAATACTCTTATATGGATTTATAGTTTTGCTGTGATATGTAAATAGTGTTGTATCCTTCTAAAATGTGTTATTTTATGCATTACATCTGCATTGACAGCAAAATGTAAAATCTATGAAAGCACGTTGTTCTCACTCATATCAATTAACATGAACAACATTTTCCTCAGAGTCAGCTTGGTGAGATGAAGCGAAGCTCTCAGCAGAGAATCCAGGAAAGAGAGAAAGTGGTCCAGGAGCTGAGACAAGGCATTTTGTCTCTCACTGTAAGTGCCAAGACCCTGTTCGGCCTGATATTGAGTACAGTAGATGACAAAGTAGATGATAATAATGTCCTAGCTCTTTCAGATTGCACTTAATGGTTCTGTTTGAAAAGTGTTTATCTCAAAAAGAGTTATATCTATGTCTGGACAAACCTAAAAAAGTTGGCCCACACATAGCATTGACATTTTATTATCATTACCACACTATTGTCAATTTAGGTCTGCAGTATGGACCTGTGGGGTGTCACATCAAAGTTTTTAAACAAATACTTACTTGTTTAATCTTGCTTTTAATTAAGTGCCTTCATGTCTTTGTATTAAATCCTTTTTCTATCTTTACTATTTTATATCTCTTTTCATGAATCATTCTTAAACCCCTTTATTTCTTTTATTTTCAAGCTGTTTATGTTAATTTCTGTGAAGCGCATTGTATTGCGTTTTTATGTACCAAATAGGACGGGGCGATAATTCAATATTATCGTTTATCGTCTTTCAGTGGAATCTTATCATGATGATGTGGTGATTTTGGGGATATCGTGACACACAATTCTGCTGTCTAAAATGATGATAACAAGCAAATTTTATTTAAAAACTCTGACAAAATGAGGTATGGTAGGAATATTATTTGAAAATGTCAGTTTTGTTTGACATCACACCTAACATTACCATTCCGTTCAATGGGATAAACATTCATTTGATTATTTAACATGTGATTTTGCATAAGTGAAACATATCGTGATATACAGTATATTGATATCGGAAAAAAATCCTTAACATTATCAACCATATCGCCCAGCCCTAGTTTGAAATGTGCTATATAAATAAAGTTTGATTGATTGATAGATTACAGACAGACACACACTCAGTAATGCATTTTCTTGGTCGGTGTATGTTTCTTCTCCAGCGTTCTGCTCGGGCAGCAACCGAGGAGAGCGACCAGGTCTTCACCGAACTGATTCGCTCGATCGAGCTGAAGCGTTTCGAGGTGAGGGAGCTGATCAGAGCCCAGGAGAAGACGGCGGTCAGTCAGGCTGAGGAGCTGCTGGACAAGATACAGAAGGAGATAGCTGAGCTGAAGAGGAGTGATGCTGAGCTGGAGAAACTTTCACATACTGAGGACCACATCCATTTCCTTCAGGTAATGCCACTGTTCAGCTGTCATCAGATTGAATTATGGATCACGGACATAAGATGAGCAGATTTCCCAAGTTCTTACTGACCATCACATTAGAGACTTTTGAAGGCTATAGTCAAGGAATTAAATAGTGAGCAACATTCGCTATTTCAAATTATCATTATTGTTTACTGGCTTGCACTGTAGACAAGCTTACCAGCCACAGATTAAATGTAATTCTTATAGTGTTATAGGCAAGGGTTCCTTGAGATAGAGGACAGTAATGATAATTAATAATAATAATAATAATAACTTTATTTATATAGCACTTTTTTAAAAAACAGTTACAAAGTGCTTTGCAAAGACATCGATTAACAATCAGGAAAACAACAGAAAATAAGAATGGAATTAAAACAAGAGGCACACAAATGTAAACACAAAAGAACATAAAAGCAATGAATCAGGTATTGAAAGCAAGTCTAAAAAAGTGAGTTTTAAGACTTAACATCATACACACATCAGACATCATCTCCTCTTGGTCTCTATGTTTGTCATTCCAGAGCTGCCAGTCCCTCCACGCTCCGCCTGTGCTGGGAGCCGTGCCGTCAGTCACCGCTGACCCCAACCTCACCTTCGGCCCGGCGATGACAGCCGTCTCCGATTTTAATAGCCTGCTGCAAGAAGTCTGCCAGGGAGGATTTGTCAGCATCTACGAGAAAGGTAGAGAACTTTGGCCAGATACTACAGGTCATATCTGTGTTTTTTCTGACATAAATGACTGAATGAAATGACTTTTATGTATCTCTTTTTTTCTTTCTTTGTTTTCTAGTGAGAGATGTGGTGATTGTAGATTCTCCAAATCCTGGTGTCCGGTTAGAAATGATACGGCCCAATGATGCCCAGCCCACTGTCCAAATGGAAGCAACGCTAGGTGAGTGTGTATGCTGTAATTTTGAATTTCTAGCTGATGTCCTGCTTTTTGACAGGTTTTCAACTTTGAAACCTAGCTTAAAGGAAGCAGTATTGTCTGTCATCTTCAGAATAATTGACATGCACTTTGCAGTAAAGTTATGAAATGGCTTCCATATACAAAAAGCAGAAAAACATTACTGGCATTTGTTAAATATCTAAGTGCGTTATCATGTGGCACAAACACCTTACTCAACTTGTTTGTTTTTGGTTAAGATAGTGTTTGCTGAAGTAAGCACAGTAGGGCATGCTGACAGTTTGGACCGCCGAGACACTGCAGTAACAATGTTTGCTCTCTGTGTCCTTGCAGTGACTCCTACACCTGGGCTAGACCAAGGCACTGTGAGCCCTCTCAACCCGTTCCTCGCTCCAGGACCTGCTGTTCCCACATTTGGCGGCTTTGCCTTCTCACCATTTGGTAAATGGAGCCCTTATCAAAAAGCAAATGTGTTATAGAGCAAAACACCTAATGTAGAGTTCACTTTACATGGTTTCAATGAGCAAGCTCATGCATGTCATGACCATTGTTTGGCTTGTTACCTTACCAGTTACCAGTCACCTTTAGTTTTAAGCCTGGAACTAGGGACAACTAGAAAGGCACTGAGGATCTCAGACATCGTTGAGCCTTAAAAACTAACAGTAAGATCTCTGAAGAATTCTGAAGTTGCAGTGCAGGGAAGCTAGAATGGGGGTAATATGGTCAAGTCTCTTAGTCTTGGCCAAATGTTTGGCAGCATTATTACTTATTACTACCAATAGCAGTAAGTTGTTACACTTCTAGTATATTACTTTTCTATTACACTCCCAAAATGACTAATTGCATCCTCTCTTACAATTTAAAAATCATCTGTGCTCTTCTGTGTGAATGAGCAGGGTAAACAAATTGATACCCCATGTTGTTGTCATCCTTTGGATTGTTGATTTGATGTTTTTGATCACTGATACAATCAAAGTAGTGGAAATACTTGAGAAAGTAGACCTAAACACTTTTCATCTAAACTAATTTAATGTGTCCCCATGCCAGCTGAGGGAATGATGACCAATCTTGACAAAAATGATTTGGGGGATTGGGGTGGGATATAGTTTTTGGATAATATCAGCTCAAGCTGATATTTAGAGGGGTTGATGACAAAAGTAACATAATTTCTTGATTTGTAACTATAATATAATTGTTGAAATTGAAATAGCAATTTGTTACACTGGTAAAAGTTGTATTACTTTAATGCATTACTACCCAGCACTGATCATGTACAGCATAATTGTGAGCTCTACACTAACATGTCGTCACTGCTTAAGACCCCTCCCAGTCCTAACCGTCTCCTCTGGATCCAGGTTCCCCCAGGGTGCTGCTGACTAATTCCGCTTCTGTCTGCTCAGGCTCCAAACTCTCCACGGGATCCAGGCAGAGGCACCTGCAGCGACGCTCGCACCCCAGGAGGAAATAGTCATGTAGCGGACATCGAGGTCGACACTTCAGATTACATATTGGCCTTGCAAATACATGGGTTGAATGTCATTACACTAAAGTGCTCTCCGTTCCTGTTCCTCTCCCTGACCAGCACTGACGCTTCTGAATTGTACTCTTAACATTTCATAATTTATTTGCATTAGTGCAAGTGGGAAAGAGACAAGGAAAGCATCATGCACAGTGCCACTGAAGACCACGCAGACCATGCATTAACTACACTACGTTTAAATGAAGCAGCACAAAAGCAGAGCTCATCTCGGTACCTATCACATTTCAGTATTTGCAAGTGAAACGGCATTGAAATTTGTGAGTTTTAGTTTTTATAAAGCTATGCTTTTATTATTAATTATTCTCCTTTTTTTTTTTTTAACCAAAGATCTGTAACAATCATTGCTTGCGGACAAATGTAATATATTGTGATCTGTGACATGCTGACATTAAAAAAGCAAACAGAATTGTACAAACTTGACTTTCTCGAGGGTGGTGGTTCTTTGCATAGGGGTTGGTTTACCTGTCATTGTACTTTGAGCAAATACGGGCTATTGAGTGTCCCTTGTAGAACTGGGATAACAGGTTTACCAGACACATATACACACACCACAATACTTTTGCAGAAGGGGTTAAGTGTCAAAAAACATTACTTTTATGGCACAATGCAATTATTTAGACTTATCTCCTATGTAATCGAGTGGTTCAGCGGACAATTGTTTGCTTTACCTGGGACAACATGTTTCCCTGTCGCTGGTTTTGATTGGAGGCCACATGGTGCAAGGTGAAACCTGAGAACCAGTCATTTGCACACCGGTGGGCCACGCCTATATCTGTCGGTCTGCCTTTCAGTTCCTGTTTTGTGTGAGTAGGAGATGGCAGCAACTATTTCCATTGAACAAGACCAGTTTAGTTGTCCAGTGTGTCTGGATGTACTGAAGGACCCGGTGACTATTCCCTGTGGACACAGCTATTGTTTGGATTGCATTGAAGACTACTGGAATAGGTCCAAGCAGAAGGGGAACTGCAGCTGCCCGCAGTGCAGGCAGGCGTTCAACCCCAGACCTGTGCTGAGCAGGAACACAGTTCTGGCGGAGGTGGTGCAGCAGCTTCAGCGGACTGGATCCCAAGCTGCAGCTCAACACTTGGCCAAACCGGAGGATGTGAAATGTGGCGTTTGCACAGGCAGAAAGGGAAAAGCTCTCAAATCCTGTCTTGTGTGCTTGGAGTCTTACTGTGAGTCTCACTTGAGAGTCCATGAGGAACGCTTTCATGGAAAGGGCCATAAGCTGATCTCAGCTTTGGATCAGCTGAGGGAGAAGCTGTGCCCACACCATGATAAACTACTGAGGGTGTACTGTCGCACTGACCAGCAGTGTGTGTGTTCTCAGTGCACCAAAGAAAGGCACAAGGGCCATGACACGGTCTCAGTGGTGGATGAGAGAGCAGCACAGCAGGTGTGTTCAAACATCGCTTGTTTACTTTAAGATGCAATCCAGAATTCATTTTCATAATTCTTTAATCTAAAGTTTGGGTATATTATATTCCCGAAGAGCCTGACTTACAGCTTTCTGAACTTTCATAGCCCTGCCTTTTGAAATGTTTATTGCAATGTTTACTAAGATTTTTTACAGCCTCAAAATGATACATATAAATATTTTGTTATTATATGATATAAGTCCTTGTGCCAAAAGCTCAGACAATAACTTTGAGAGTGAAATGATCTAGTCAGTCCAATAAATCACTGTGAAAACAAAGCCAGTAGTGGGGTGGGAGCTTTTCAACAAAGGATGCCTCTCTGCTATTTCAAATCTTTAAAAATGATTCTGTTTCAGAGAGCGGTAAGGAAGGACAGAATAGACCCATTTTTGGATTTCCGGAGTCACAGATGAAGCATTGAGGCTATGACAGAAGTGTCTTTTAGAGTCCAGGATATAACTACATATGCTAGAGGCTTCAGCATTTCAATTAAATTCAATTTTCATTAAATACAGGGGAGGGTGAAAATGTAACCTATATTACATTGTGCTCCAGTCCTGCAGCCCTGTCTTGTGCTTGGAAGTTATTATGTCGAGGTTTTGGCTGATAAGACCAAAGGCCTTCTAGTACAGTCCCTTTTGATTTCACCCTCAAAATTGACTGAGCTAGCTATCTTTAACTGTACTAAAATTGCATTGAGCGCCCTAAGGGAGCGCACCATGCGATACTCATCCCTTGTATTCTCTCAGAAAAAGCTGGAGGAGTCCTCTTTGAAGTCTGCACAGAAATTGAAGGAAGTTGAGAAGGAACTTAGATATGTTGTGAGATACATCAAGGTGAGTTTCCAATACACTGTTGTCACATACTGTATGAAACCGCTGAGTGTGCATGATTCTGGGAGGAAGAAAATCCTGAAACTATATTGTCCACAGCACTCCACAGAGGCAGTAGTGGAGGAGAGCGAGAGGATTTTCTCCAAGCTGATCCGCTCCATAGAGAAGCAACGCTCCGAGGTGAGGGAGCTGATCAGAGCCCAGGAGAAGACGGCTGTCAGTCAAGTTGAGGAGCTGCTGGAGAAGATACAGAAGGAGATAGCTGAGCTGAAGAGGAGTGATGCTGAGCTGGAGAGGCTCTCACGCAACGAGGACCACATCGTTTTCCTTCAGGTATGCAACAGGATTGGTCAGTAGTGGGGAATATTTATTTTTTACTGTAGGCCTCATGTAGTAAGGCAAAGACAAACCGTGACATTTAGGATAGGCCTAACTTCTTTATCTAACGGAAGTCAAATAGAGCTTGCTTCAGTCAATATCATTTTGTGTGCAGGGTTCCCATTGTGGCCCTGATGTAAAATTTCCACAACTTTCCATAACTAAGATGAAAAGCTTCCATGACCTAAAAAGCTATTCTTTCCTGATTTGTCAATGCTGTTTTTCAGCTCAGAAAAAGTTCTTAAGGGGTAAATGGTCTGGTTCCCATAGCAGTTGGGCTTGCTGTGGAGAAAACCAGCTGAAAACCTCCATTTAATGCAATGAATGTGTGAAGTAAAATACATTCTGCTATATTCCTGTGAAGTGACCCATTTGTAAAACTCTCCAGTATTCTCTGATTTTGCCAGAGAATTTATCAAATTTCTGTCTGGATTACACCTCTAAAAATGTAAATTTCTCATCTCCCCCTCCCCAGTTATAGCGTGCCTATAATGTACATTCATTTTTACTGTCTTCTCTCATTTGGCTGTGTTCCATGGTACTACAGAAGAGCAAGTCCCTGCATTTCCCTACAAAGACTGTGGAGCTGCCCAGTACCGATGTACTTCCATATTTCATGTACAAAACCATGAGAGGAGCACTGGCTGGTCTGAAAGACAGTCTGGATGAAGTGTGTGAGAGAGAATTCAACAGGATATCTGAGAAGGGTATGTCTCCTCCACAATGGATCAATTACCACCAAAATGAATGTCCCCCAAAAAAAGATGGAAACAAAATCCCCTGGACTTAAAATGAAGAGTAGAACACGTTTTGCCTTTTGGCTACTTCAGTTCTACTGCTTGGAAATTTCCCTTCAACTTTTAATTTTAAGTCCAGTGGACTTTGTTTCTATTTTGTTTTTTGTACATCTTACTAGCTGGATGATTGAAATGAATCTACACATCAAAATGAATGCTTGTGATTTTGTATATAGCAATTTTTGTGAATGGCAAATAACAGGTCTTTCTTCTCTGCATTTCTAGTGATTTCATTGAAGGAAACCAGTCAAAGTACCCCTGCAAAAACTAAAGGTAGTTCAAATTAAAGGCTGTTTAATCTGTTGTGATGAAATTAACTCGATTGACTGCTTCTGTCATCTCAATTCAATATCTACCTGTTGCCTCTCCCTGACAGTAAGAGACACGGAAATACCATACAGCTCAGAGCCAAGGACAAGAGCTGACTTCCTACAATGTGAGTACAATTATTTTATCAACCCTATCAAAATACTAGCAGTCTTCTTTATGATCCAAATAACCAATGGTTGTCTGACAATACCCATCTACTGTGTCCAGATTACAACGACATAACCCTGGACCCCAACACAGCCAACCCCTATCTGTGCCTCTCCGACGGCCGAAGAGGTGTGACCACGCGGGCCGAGCCGCAGCCCTACCCGGACCACCCGGACCGCTTCACCAGCTGGGCCCAGGTGCTGTGTCGAGCTGGGATGGCCGGACGCTGCTACTGGGAGGTAGAATGGGCCGGTAATGGAGGGGTTTCCATCGGCGTCTGCTACAAAGGCATCAACAGGAGCGGAGGAGGGAGCGACTGCAAGCTGGGACACAACTCCAAATCCTGGAGCCTGGACTGTTCCTATTCGGTCGGTTCATTTCAGCACAACAAGGACAGCGTGGCTATCGCTGTTCCCTGCTGTAACAGAATAGGAGTGTATCTGGACTTCAGGGGTGGGACTCTGTCTTTCTACAACGTTTCCGATACAATGATTCTCCTTCATAAAGTCAAGACTGTGTTCACCCAGCCCCTCTACCCGGGGTTTTGGGTGGGGTTGGGCTCTACGTTGAAACTGTGCTCTTTCAAAGCGCCAGGCTGATTGTATTCTTGGTATCCTTCAACAGTGTAGCAGTTCTCAAATAACCTTGTTTTGTACAGTATATTTAATTACGAATAGTAATGAAACAAGGACAGATGTTTGTGCTCAAAGCTCAGTATTTTATTAATAACCGTGCAAGCCGAGAGCAGCAGCAACACTTTGGTGAAGCAGGGAGGGGGGCAGGGAGGGAGGAGGGAGGAGGAGGAGCTTAGATCTTGTTGAAGGCAGCAACATCCACACTCTGGACCTGTAATGAAAGAAGAAAATTTTTTTAAATTGAACGTTTGTATGAATTTATCTGAACATCAAGCATAATTTATTGTGTCATGACACATGGTGATTTCTTCTATCAGTTTTATACATCAAGAGGTACACTTGTTGTAAAATTTACTTAAAAATCAAGTACATTTAATTTCAGATAGACTAACACGCTGTGAATATTTTCTGTAACTCAGGGATGTGATTTTTTTTTGGACATTTGACTCCCATTAATTTCTAAAAGATTACTGTCCTCTTTCTGTTATCAGTTACATCCTAGCTTGTTTTTAATAGCTACCAAGGTAGAGGTGGTTGTAACTTACGTAGTCCTCAAACTTGGTGATCTCCTCCTCCAGCATGTCTGTGCCGACCTTGTCGTCTTCGACCACGCAGTTGATCTGCAGCTTCTTGATGCCGTAGCCCACTGGCACCAGCTTGGACGCTCCCCACAGGAGCCCGTCGGCCTGCACCGAGCGCACGCACTCCTCCAGCTTGGCCATATCTGTCTCATCATCCCACTGGGGGAACAGAGAGGAGAGGAGGTGGAGAGACAAAGAGATGAGGCAATGCAATTTAATCTGACAGTCGCATAACAATGCTGTCTCACAAGCCAAAATTCAACACAGAGCACAGATCCAGGAGCTGCTTCTACAGATATTTGCAATCAGGTTCCATGATATATAGTGCAATTTCCACAACGTGCTTGTTAAACTTGTATATTTTTTGCTGGAGAGTTAATTTGAATATTTTAGGTCTTATTTTGGCTATCTACAACTACCATTCGGGACTTTATAAACAGGCAGTTTGCCATGTAGGTTTTTATTCTTTCAAAACACGATGTAAAAAGATCCACCAACAGTTGAAAAGTAGATTGGCTGGATGAAAAATAAATTGAATAGAGAAAATCTATGACTTCTCCAAACCTTTTTGCGGAAAAACACAATTTTCAGAAGGGGGAACAGTGCACTGGGTCCTTAGTGTAAAATGGACAGGTGTTCTTTGGATGTAGGCAACAGCTGAATAAGAATAGACTAATGCATGGGAAGTCTTTGTAAATATACATTAAGATTCAGTCAAAACCAGTAGTTCCCAGCAAAAAAAAAAAAAGCGCATACAGGCTGCTACAGGGATACATACAGGCTTGACGTCCAACAGGATAGATGACTTGGCGATGAGGACGGGTTTCTTGGCCTTCTTGGCTGCATAGGCGTCAACGCGCTCCTGTTTGATGCGTGCTGCCTCGGCGTCGTCCTCTTCGTCACTGCCAAACAAGTCGATGTCATCGTCTTCCTCATCACCATTTTCCACCTTTACCTGTTGGACTGGAGCAGCCTGGGAGCCAAGGAGATGTGGATGAGGGAAGGAAGACTTTGAATGATGTTTTAACATGGTAAACAACACAAAGATAGATAGCTGTTACGATGAGTTAATTCTGTCTTTTTTCAATGGAGAAGGTTATGGTAGCCTCTCTGGGAGATCAGTTTTGTAAATATACTGAAACGTAATAAATTCTCGGTTATCTACCATTGCACGTGGGATGGCTCCTGGGTTCTTTTCCAGCATACCCACTCTGGACTCGAGTTTCTGCAGGGCCGCCCTCATATCCTCCACCACTGACAACATACACAGCAGCAAGACGAGCATGAATACTGTGTTACACTAACAAGTGAGTACAAGCCCAGAACACATGGGACAAACTGAATGACACACTTACCTTTGTGCAGGCTGTGGTTCTCCAGTTCCAGGCTCTTCATGCGCGAGATCAACTCCTGGTCTCCTCCCGCATGTGAGGACGACTGAGGACAAACACACACACAAATTAATTAGAAAGTGTCATGCTGCAGGCCAGGGTCAAAATGGTAATGAGGGAAGTACATTTTCATCCGGGCTGAAATCCTGTCCCAGTCTGAAGTGAAGAAGCAAGCAAAATAAAATAAATAAACAAAAGGTGGTCAAAGCATATATGACGGTGAGGTGTGAAATAACAATGCCATGCAAGGCTAAAATTTATTACAAAATGATGATTTGGACACATTTCACACACTAACACACACTCTTGATGTTAAAATCAACTCCCCCTGCCCCCCCATCAAATATTTACAATGCCAGCATGCAGATTGTCTCTTGGTAAAGTTTTTTTTTTTAAAAGCCTGGACAACCAATAACGGTTTGATGAGAACTCACATCACACAGATCCAACAATGCTATCATATAGGGATGCACAATTCAGTTTCCACAATTAATAATCATTGGATATTGAAATTATATTGAAGGTCCACTGTAGTTGAGAATCGTTAAGTTGTTAGAAATGCCAAAAGTGCAGTGAAATATTTTTCTTTCCCAAATCATTAACTGTGATTGATAATTGTGATCACAATATCTAGCAAAATAATCGGGATTATAATTTCGATCATAATCATGCAGCCCCAATATTATATAACTTTAAGTTCAGCTAGTGGCAAACGATGCATGAAGCCAACTTTAACAACTGGAAAGGAGGTGGGATGGTGGTGAGAGATGAGGCATCTTAGGGCGGTGATAAAAGAGCAGCACACTCCATTCCAGGCAGCAGCAGACACAGCTCAACCCAGACCTGGCTGCCTGCCCCAGCCATGCAGCGTCCCCGGCCTGAGGAGCACATGTGCTCGAGGAGGACTTACGTTTCTGTGCTGCCGTTTCTGCTGACGCCCTTTGGCTGGCTGCAGGGCCGACTTCACCTGCACCCATTGATGCACAGGGTTCAGGTGAAGGGGAGGAGAGAGCAAGAAGAAAAGACCAAGACAAAGACAAAAGTAGAGGTTTGTAGGTAGATACTGGGATGCTACACATTTACATAATACCCAGCGCTTACGACGAGTCATCGGTAATAGGATAGAGATCGATTTGAATAGTGGAAGAGAGATGGGATCAAACAACATTTTGAAAAGGACTATAGAAAAACAGGCAGTGAAGAAAACTGCAGTCGACTTGGAGAATACATTTCTGAACAATGTTCTCAGAGTAGCCTTTGTGGTTCTTATAAAGTCATGCATCCACTTGGAAATATTGACGTATTGACTTGGTAACAGAGGTTGCAGGAGCTACTGACAAAATTCTTGTCAAAAATCACTGTTCCTTTCTGCAAAAATGATCAAATTGATACTGCACACAAAATAGCAAATTCCACAAGGAAACACTCACGCAAGCAACTTACTGGCAGACAGGACAATGCATAGAATGAAGTTGATGTGAGAACAAGCAAGCAAAGGTGAAGGGGAGGATGAGGAATAGCACTTTAAATGTCAAGTACAGCCTAAGTGAGAAAAAATAATACATTCTTGTATTATTTGGTAGGTGATTTATGCCATTTCAGGGACTGAATTGAACTAAAGTTAAAAACTCCCAAAAAGGACTTGCTTGTTAAACTTAATCATCGTTAGGCGTTATGATTATACCATTTCATCTCAACATTTATTCCCCCATTTTAGGGCTGGTACACGGACATGAGCGAGTACAGTACTGCCACTACAGGGGGTCGGCCTGCGCCTCATTTACAGTACAGTACTCACTCCGTCTAGGGACCGCTGGATATTCTGTCGGGATTTAGCAATGTCCTGCAGGATGGCACTAGCTTCTCTCTCCTGCTGGCATGTGGGGGCAAAGCAGTGATGAAGGGGGGAGCAGTGGGGAAGAAAGAAAGGAGCATGGCAGACAAAAGACAAAAGCAAGCAAGCTGGCCCACACACACCGCACCCAACCTTCAGAGTCATACTGTAATTCAATCATTTGAATCATTTAAAAACTGAATTATGATGCCAAAAACTTTTGGTTTTGCTCTTGAATATTCGAGTTTCTAGACTTCCTTCTAAATTCTCAAACTCAGAGGATGAACACACACACACACACAATAGCAAATAAACTTCAGCACTGGGCTTATCTAGTTGTGCCTGATGCAGCAAGATGAAGGTTAGGGGTCAAAATATGTTCCAACACCTTTTGGCAGCAGATAGGAGGGAACACAAACCCCAGATGACAACCCACCCTGCACCTCTCATGGTCCACAGTTGAAATTTTCCCATTTCAATATTCCACACCTATTCCAGACAATTTTCTGACTACACTTTTTTCTACTTGGTTGGCATTCACAATGCTGGCACTAGCTGGGCAAAATGATGGCCACGAAGCCACATGGTTCTATGGCTGAAGATAATTCTTCATAACAACAAATACCAACATGTCAAATAACAATGAGTCTACAACTACACTACCAGTCAAAAGTTTGGACACACCACATCTTTATTTTTACTATTTTCCACATTTTAGAATAATAGTAAAGACATCAAAACTATGAAATAACACAAATGGAATTATGCAGTGACCGAAAAAAAGGTGTTATACAAATCAAAACTATCTCATATTTTAGATTCTTTAAAGTAGCCACCACTTGCCTTGATGGAAAGGCAAAGGCTTTGGAAAGAAATTTCTACATAGAATCAACTTCACTATTTATATTTGTCTAAGAAACAAAGTTCAAGCATGTAAGCATAGCCCTTATGATCAAAATGGCTTTAAGATAAAGAAAAACAGAGTACATTCAATCAGGTGTGTCCAAACTTTTGACTGGTATAAAACACATAATACACATGCCCATAAGTGTATTCAGGCTGAACAACTTCAACACTTATGACTTTTTGTGCAATTCCCCAGTTTTAAAGATCTGGAAATGATCATACAGTATTCTTTTTCCATTCTTTTCCAGTTCTGTATAGTAACTCTGACAGCCACTGCTGCCCTGGACAGCCTGAAAAGCGGGGACAGCTGCCAAACCACCTGACCCCTCTCACTCAGCTGAGCCACTTCTAAATCGAGTGGCTTAACTCACAGCTGCTACGGGCTGGTGAGCGCTGTGACCGCCGATGATGTAACTACCGCTTAAAGCGAAAGGCCAATGACTGACGGGGCGCTGTGCAGCCGCTGACAAAGCAACATGAGCTGAGGCGGTGCCATGCAGGAGAGCGCTGTTGGACGTCCAAGATGGCCGCAGCACACAGCTAAAGAGAGGGAAGGGCTCTGCACGGGTCTGAGTGAAGTTCTTCACTGTGAGCCTTTCAGACAACAGGTATCCTTCTTTTTAGGAATAATCAGACTCGTATAGTACATGTCCAAAAATACATCAATAAATAAAAAATTCCCCAACTCCACAAGACCAGGGAACTTTTGCTCTTTTCAGACCCATCAAAGAAAGGTGAAGAACTCTTTTCAGGACTATAACAAGTGTGTTTGTGTGTTCCTACCTGGTATGACTGTGTGGAGGGGCCGTTGGCTCCCTCGTAGAAGCGCGTCTCAGCCTCATCATAGCGGTGTTTATCGAACCAGATGTTCTCGCTGGCAAGGCACTGCAGTCCACTCATGTTGGTACTGAGGAGGGAAGAAGGGAGGGGGGAGACAAATTTAGTGAAGAGGCATTGTTATGACATTCTGACATGAATACAAAAACACTGATCAATACATGACAGTATATCTATATAATAACCATGACATTGTATTATATCGTTATAGCCAGAGCAATCAATGACAGCAAATGAGTGACAGGACATGTCTTAATTAGACGCTGGACCAGGACGATGAATATTACAGGTTACAATTCAAACAGCATGCTGAGCCACAGACGGGGTTGTGGTGGGAATAGGGAGAGACAAATCAAAGCATAACAAATAGACAAGTTCTATCAAACATATAATGTGACATTTGAGAATAACTGAGGCATCAGTTAGGCCACATCAGACTGTTAAAATAACAATAAATAAGAAGAAAGGGATTAAAAGAGCCGAGAGCTCATGTGCTTCACCTCCCCTTCTCGTTTTACTAAAGGATTACCGCAGCAGATAGGCATCTACACATTCCTCAGTCAATGAAACAGAGTTGCCTCGTCTGCAAACTCTGGATTATAGAACAAAAGGTTGGCAACAGCCCACCAACGCTCCCCCTTAGTTATAGCAGAGGTTCAACTCTGCTGTATGAATATCAGGGAGAGGACAACACCAGTGTGACATACATTACATAATGTACAGCCTCATGTTGTACACTGATTCAGTGTTAGACAAAATGAAAGGCTTGTCTAGAAATCTACATATCAGAACAAAATAATCAAACATCATACATAACAGCTAGCATTATTCAAAAAGGGCCAAACAAAAATGCAGACAGACAAGAACACAAAAATAAAGAAAACAGAAAAAAATAAGTTAAACTGAAAACAAGTCAGACAACATCATGTCTCTCCCATTCCCTGAGTGAGGGAGATGTCATACTTGTCCCATCTGGGCCAGCTTTCCGTCTCGGAGAGGCCCCTCTTCCTGTGGGTCGGCCCCCTGCTGCCCTTGCCCCCCTGCCCGGTCTCAGAGGAGGTGCGGCTGCGGCCTCGACTGGGCTGTCGGTGGGGGGTACCAGAGGACCTGACAGTGGTAATGGGGTGGGACGGGTACTCCTGGTCCTGCTGCTGACCGTACGGGCCTTTAGAGCGGAAGGTCAGGCTGCGGGAGGTGAAGGAGCCTCTGGTGTTTGGGCTCCTTGGAGAGGACGAGGGCGATCCATTGCCAGCAAACCTGCGCTGGTAGTTGCCCTCAGCACTGCGGCTGTGCCAGTTGTGCTCTGCCTGCATGCCCCGCAGGATGGGGCTTTGGCCGTAGGAGCCAGCCCCCTCCATGGGGGAGCCCAACCACTCCTCTTCAGCCCCAGAGCCCTGGCTCCCCGACTGGGACGAGCGGGTACGCCGCCGCATCCTGCCGAAGTGGATGTCGTCTCCATTCAGGACGCCTCGCTCCACAGTGGGGCCGTTACCCTGCCTGAACCCCCCCACCGGTATAGTATTCTGAGAGGCTCTTCCATGCTGGGCATTTGTCTGATCCATTGCTTAATTAATGGGGTTTCTTCTGTACTCAATCTTGTGTCAGGTATATGAGGAGAGAAAAGCAACAGGTAGAAGCTGGAGCCATTAGTTCAATGTGAAGTTAGTATCACAGAGAACTGGCTGGTTAGAGGGATCAGAGGATGCGATTTGTGAAGCTCAAACAAAAAAAAGAAAAAAAAACAAAAAAAGATATGGTGATGCCAATGTGGTCTTGAAGGCAAAGAGACAGAGGATTGATCAAAATGTTAAAGTTTAATCTGAAAATTTAAATGACGATATACATTTAAAATAATAATACAGCATTAGCTTAACCTGTTTAATGTCAATTGCAGATTGAACCACAAATTTCAGAGAAGCTTATTTGTGTAGGCTTTTAGGATATGGCTTGCATAATACTAAAAAAAATAAAAATAAAGTTACAAAAGTTCATTGATCAATCTCACATTGGACTTTCAAAACCCAAAGAAGCCAAAACAAACAATGCAAAATGCTGTGTGGGCAACACAAATGACTGGTGAAAATGACCAACATTTAGGTTAGAATATGTTTATGTATAAAATGTGACAAGATGTTTCTTGTGGAAGCATCCAAAAAGCACAGAATTTCTTCAGTGCTTGGCTCACCTTTGTTTTGGCATGCTGGAGGATAGTGTAGGCTACCTATTGTGGAATGGAATACTGAAATCCAGAAGTATTTATTACTCTAATTATATCACTTACAGAAGTTTTAAGAGCATCAAAAGTCAATGTAAAGAGTTTCTTGAAAAACAACATCTAAATGTCTAAGACAAATGGGCAAACATCACAACCAAAAAACACCACGAATCAAGTTTTCATGCATAAAAACAGCCAACCAAATAATAAAAAATAAATATTTACAAAAATAACTTGCAAACATGACCGAAGCACTGCCTATAGTATTGCCAGTCCAGAAATTCTTTCCACCACAACACAAGTCAACAATATATAATATAGCTTAGCCTATGTGTTAGAACATCAGCAACATCAACTTCAACATCAACACTCACCTTTGGTGCTGGAATGGGAAGCTGATGCAGCCTTTATAACCCAATCCCCAATAGAGAAATAGAGACAATACAAAGTTCTCATACATTGAATAAATTAATGTTTACAAACCCTTACGAAATAGAACTATGGTGATCCTGTAATGAATTTTAGAAGGATACAAATATCACAGCAAAAATAGGGATGTTAAAGTGATACCATACGAGTAAAAAATAATGTCAAGTGAAATAGGGTCACCATGAACTCGCTGTTGAATATCACAGACACAGCGCAACTCCCTATGGGAAGTTCAGTTACAGTGAGAGCCACAAAATAGGTACATGACACAATTAACGGTAGTGTTCAGAAAAACATTTGTGTTGCATTTCATCTGTTGCTTGCACACCCAGGCACTTCCACTCAAGTTTTTTTTGACAGCGGCACCAACTTCTCGTTCAAACAGCCACGTGGCGCACAAAAAAACTCAACATTTAAAACATTTTCTGGGCTTTACTAACAGCACGTTTTCTGTTATAACCCATGCGGTGAAAGACAACTTTACTGCACTTACTCTTGGTTTTAATCGATGTTTTATAGCCGGGTAACTGTCCCTTGCGTGCTCTCGGCTGTAATCCGACGGTAGAAGAGGACTTGTAAAAACGGACCGTGAGTATTCGTCTGTAACGGAAGGGGGGACAGTTAGCTTGATCCTCATCTTTATCGTTGATATCCGTGTTTGTATAATGTATAAAAATGTAATATACTAAAATAACCCATTGTCTATGAATCATTGTTAGATAAAAAGTAATGCGTGTTTTATCCACCATTTCCATCGTACTTTACAGATTGGTATGATCCATTTTTTTCAAAGACTACGTTTCCCATGATTCCACTGGAACGGCCGAGTAATGGAGAACTGTGAAGTAGTTTCTACACAGGCCGTTTATGACAATTATATATAGATTTAATAGCCTGTTTCTAGTGTTGTTTTCCTCTCTGTTCACATAGCTACTTAATGCATATGGTTTTGTTTGAGCAACAGTATGTTCTTTTTTATCCCACAATATAACTTTGTACGCTGAAATCTATAGTTTTACAAACGGACACATCTGTCACTAAATTCCTTAAAATGTTGTTATGAATTCTGAAACTCGTATAACAACCTACAGTTGAAGTAAGCTACAGCTTTGAGCCAGGTGCTCTTTCCGCCCTTGTCCTGCAGATGGCAGTCTGGTCGAGACAAATTCAATCCCCCAGCGCAAACCCTCCAGATAAACTATGGGCTACTACTGTGTGGTTTTACAGTAACAGTCATTGATCAAGACCAAGACATAGGCTAGATACAGTGGAAGAGGATTAGGGCCACGTGAAAAAATTATTTGAGTTCTGAGATTAATCTCAGAATTCTGAGAAGTAAGTCAGAATTCTGAAAAAAAAAATCATATCAAAGTCTATATCTTTAGAGTTTTCTTTGAGCTTTTCACATTGTATATAATGGAGTGGTAAAATATTGCTATCACAGCTAATTTTCTGAGAATAAAGTCAGAATTATTCTCAGAATTCTTAAATCAGAATTCTGAGAATAATTCTGACTTTATTCTCAGAATATTGACTTTAAACTCTAAACTACCCCAGATTTTCCACAGTTGCACTTGTGACTGTTGACAATTCACATGCTGTTCTTGTCAAAGGCTGTTGGTTTGCAATCTTGTTGAGTTGCAGTCAGTGAAAACAGAAGCAGAAGAACATTACTTAATGAATATGTCAAAAACACTACAAGCAAAAAGCACAGGGAGGGCTACAGGTTTCATAGCTGGGACACAATACCCTTTGTTGCAGTACCAGGAGTGGGGTTCGAACCCACGAGGACAACTGTCCATTGAATCTTAAGTCCAACAGCCTTAACCTCTCGGCCATCCTGGTGAGCATTAGGTTGGCCATCATAGTTAAATTATCACTTGAAAATCGTCAGTGTTCATTAACCTCTGACTGTAAAAATCAATACTATGCCAGTGTTTGTAAATCCACAGTAAATCATAGTTAATGTAACACTTTTAGATAGTTTTGAACGCCCACCCCAGAGCCATATCAACCCTGTGAGGGGACAAGTAACTCTCCAATCAACACTGTCAATTCCAAATAATTGTCACTGAAATAATCAACACTTGAAAATTAGCTGTGATAGCAATATTTTACCACTCCATTATGTACAATGTGAAAAGCTCAAAGAAAACTCTAACGATATAGACTTTGATATGAGCCCTTGAATATTTTTTTATGTAGCTAAGTATGAGAAGACACAAGCATTCAAACTGTTTAAATATATTCACAAAGCATAGCATTTCCCTTCAGTTAGCACAAGGGAAGGGCACAGCCTTCTCATGGGACTTCAGCAAATGTGAAGTTCCTACCAGTAGTGGGGTTTGAACCCACAAGGACACTGCACGGTGGATCTTAAGTCCAATGCCTTAACCTCTCAGCCATCCTGGTTGTTTAACATAACACCAACACTTTTAGATTATCTTTCACAGGCCAATCAAGTCCGATAGGAAGGGTAGCAAAAGCTATATTTACACAGAGTTTGAAAGTGTTATGCTGCACTGAACACTCTTGAAAATTAAACCCCATGCCTGTGCTTCTGTGTATTGATGCTTGTGTCGACTAAGTCAAAATGAATGGCCATCAATATACGGGAGTTCAGGATATTGATGATCTACCCTTTTTTAAAGAGGTCTACTCTAGTTAAGGGAAGGCCACAATATTAGATATTTGGGAGACATCCTCATTTGAACTTTTGTATTTCTGGTACTACTTCAAAGATCCTGTGCTTGGTATTATGTGAGAAGTAACCCGCCAAAGGAGTGTGGAAGGCTGAAGGTGAAAGCTGCTGATTAGTAGTAGATTTCACTGATTAGCCCACCTCCAACCAAAGAGGGGGAACTAATCAGTGAAATCACCTTAAACTCAAACAACTCACAGTATATGTTGGAAAAATAAGCCACTGCCCATTGATTTCATTGATTAGATTTCACTGATTAGCACACATTCTACCAAAGAGGAAGAACTAATCAGTAAGATCACCCGCTGTAGTCTTTGGATGGAATGAAAACCTGCAGACACGACACACGTTTGGAGACCACCTTTCCACTGGTAATTGGGCTTCAGGTGAAAAACTGACTGCTAATTACTGATTACTCTGCTTTATTTTACAGCTATAGGGGGGCACTATAACAAAAAAAGCTGATATATTATTATATTGTATTATTGTATTATCTGACACCTATCCCAAAACTGTCTTGCACAACTGTGTTTGGTTTAAGAGTTAACAAGATTTTTTGAGTGTCAAATTGTCCTCCAAGCGATGTTAACCAGAAAACATACAATCCAAGTTGTGACAATGAAGGCTCACTGAAATTATACAGATTAAAGTCACACTGACATGAAAAATGTGCTTTTTTTGGTCTTTTTAGCTCATTCAAACTATACCATACACCTATTTGACAATTTATGCTAAAAAAAATTATATATATATATATATATATATATTATAGTCATATATATATATTTATATCCAAATCTCATTACTTTTTTTTAATTCCAACCAATAAAACCATCACAGATTTCTGAACAATCCCGCCCCTCCGCCCCTCCCATCAAACAAAACTGCCTCTCTCTCCCCAACTGATATCCCATTGGTTTACACTATTGAATGATCCCTCCCTAGTCTATGGTGTGACTCAGTTGCATCAACGGTGGGAAAAAAGGGATTAATGTGAGTTATGGTTGAAATGGCTCGGACAATTTCATTTATTTTGTACTAAGATGTGATAAACGAATGACTTTTATCAGTAGATTTATCAGTATTAGTCACTGGTTTCACCTGTCCCATGCTTTTCCCAACTTCAATACTTACATTTACATTTTAGGCATTTATAGTTGACACTTTCATCCAGAGTAGCTTATAATGATGAACATGTAAGGGTTCAGTGTCTTGTGAAAGCACACTTTGATAGGACACATTGCTGTTGATGGACACATTGGCTGTTGTGGGGATCAGACCTGTGACCTTTCAGTAATGACATAACCATTGGTCCACTTTACTGCCACCTGTTACACAGCTCCCTTCACTTTGATAGATAGGATTACCAGCTCCACAAAATTAAAAACCAGTTATCAAACAAGCAATCACTTAAACTCAAACAACCTATATGTTGGAAAAATAAGCCATTGCCTAACAGACGTCAGTGATACCACACAAACCTTTGTTACCCTTTGTTCATGGCTGGGTCATGGTGTTTAAAGATTAGCTTTATACATGAGAGACAGTGATGACTGAAACCATGAAACCATGATAGCAAGCCATATCTTATACCTTTATTTATCCAGGGACACATGGTTTTCCATGATTGCTGTGCTTCACATTACAGTTAGAGACATTCTCCCCTGGATGCTGCCCAGCACACAGTCTTCTACTGTTTGAGCAGAGCATCAGTTGAATGCATAACATGTAAATGTCCTGCAAAATGAAGTGTTACCTACTTAGTAGCTCCAGTGGAGTAATTGGGCACATCAGCTTTAGGAAAGGGTTTTGCTGAGCACTCATGCTCTTTTTTCAGCGCTGCCCTGCTCCACATTCAAACAGTTTCACACATTCACACCTGGAAACTGCCGAGCAAGGGCGTATGTTTCATTTCAGCTTTGGGGGGGAACAGACTCTGTGGATCAAACCCTGGACAGCAAATCACTCTGACATACTATGGCCACAGTAGTAGCTTAAAGCCTAATGAAATAGCTACTGACCTTACACTTATATTTTTGCTTTCTTGCATTTTTGGTGATCCAGTATTTAGGCTTGTTATACTGTTGAACTCATTGTAAGTACTCTGCATTGATAACTAAAATGTAAATGGGATCTGTGGTTAAATCAGCACCATGGACAGTTCTGATTTCGTTCCATAGAACTGCTTACATGATATTGTTAAACTCACTATTTCATCTTAAAACCAGGGTGCACATAATGGACAACGTAAGTCCTGGTCAAATAATTAGCCATTGTCCTATGAGCAAATTTGGAAATTAAGGTTTGTGACTTGAAATTAGGCTATTGGCGGTTTCACTCCCATTTCTCTGAATGAAAAGATTCATTCACCTGCTTTTGCTCTACTCTGATGGAGAGAGAGTGAGAGAGAGAGAGAGAGAGAGAGAGAGAGAGAGAGAGAGAGAGAGAGAGAGAGAGAGAGAGAGAGAGAGAGAGAGAGAGAGATGCGCGACAGCTCGGCTCCTGCAAGTTTGCAGCTCGCAGGGAGAATGGGGATTCATCTATTTCAGGTCGGCGGGATACATTTCACACCGAGGCAGTAAAGAAGTCAGTGTTTAAAAGGCACAGAGGAACAAAGAACTGGATTTGCTCTTCCATCATCCGAGCAGGGATATAAAGAAAGATAAGAAAATGGAATTGTTTCGTGTGGGACTGCCAGGACGAAACCAAAAATTCATACTCTTCATCTTTTACCTGAATCTGTGGAATAGGCCTATGGTGAGTGTCATGTAGGCTTCTTGTACTTTTTGGTAATTTCTGATGAATTTCTCACTGTAAAGTGATAAGAAATAGTAGGCCTCCTATCTGGGCCATCTATTAGAATGTAGGTCTGTCCCATGCATGGATTTATTAAAAGCAACTGAAAGTGCGCAATCATACATTATCAAAAAGTTGGTCTCTGCTGCTGCATTTTACGTATCCAAAACATACTAATTGTGAAATAACCCACTTAAAATTAGCCTGACATTTTTTTTTATAACAAGCTATTATCATCTCTCTCTGTCTTCCCTTGTCTCTCTCTCTCTCTCTCTCTCTCTCTCTCTCTCTCTCTCTCCTCTCACACACACACACACACACACACACACACACACACACACACACACACACACACACACACACACACACTTGGGTTCCTTGTGCAGAATCACAGAGTGCAAATGTCCTCATTAAGCTGCTGACACTAATTAGTGCTTATCGTAGCTCTGCGTGCCTTCACCACCCGTATGGTCGAATCAAAGATGAAATCAATTGGGAAATGGATCGGTGAGAATTCACAAAAGGTTCTGACTGGTCCAGATGTTGCTTTTTCCATTTACGACGTTTGAACTTTGAATTTGCCGTAGATGTGTGCTGATAAGAATTGATTTTGATTGGAAAATTATTATTGGCACAAGACTTCAACCTCAGCAAACTCAAAGAGGCATACAGCGACCAGGCTTCCCCAACAATTAGAATTTTTGGCAGTTTCTAAGATGTTTTTATGACCATAAGGGGAAATGTAAATTAGACAAAGGTCTTACTTAAATACTTATGGGTGAATGACAATAAATGTTCTCTACTTGTAAACTTCCTTTTTATAAAGACTTTTCCTCGTATTTTTTTAACCCAACATCCCTGCATTTTTCACCATCACTGCACCCATTCACGCGAAACTCTTCCAAACGAAGGGCTTCTGGTGCATGTGTCTGTCTGCCTTAGATAACTTGTCGCACATTTGCAGGCAGAAGCAATTCATCCAGACTGCGCCATCATCTCCCTGCACCTGAGGGCGCGGGAGATTTGCAGTGAGACGAGGAGGAGTGAGGCGCAAAACCAGACCGGCCGCTCCGGTAGGTCCAAATTATGGTGCTTTGTTGTGCACGATAGTTATTATTTTAAGTTCTGGTTTACGGTGTAGGTATTTACACATACACAAACACGCGCGCACACACACACACATTAAGGAAAAGAGAACTGAGGAAAAACCCTGACGCACAGGAAGAGAAAGGCGAGAGGTTTTTAATAGACAGAAATGTAAGCTAAACTAAAAACGGAAGAGGAGAAGAGTGTTGAGAAGGGATGAGGAGTAAAACACGTTCACAAAGGCAAACATCAAGAGATGAAAGTTAGACAACAGATGATGGAAACTGAGAAAGGCTTAGAATTGAATCATTCAGAAAAAACCTTGTTTCTGTAAGTGGTAGGATCTTATACTAGAGATTTAGCAGCCAAAACATATGTCTCTGATGGTGGATGCATAATTGTCCCACTAAACAATTTTATGTCGATTAGACGTCTAAATGGTTATTGATGTATTGGCTAAAGGCTACATAGGGTTTAAAAGTGAAAGTTTAGAGGTCTACATCTTCTGGAGTCCGCCTATGTGACAAAAAATAAAGCATTAACCTGTATATGGACTTCTCTGGTACATATATGTTTGATATTTACAGCTGTTTATGTATTATTTGAATATGTAGTACTGTATTTAGCCTACTGCTTGGTCTAAAACTGGGCTATCCAAAAAGATCCATGAGAGCTAAAGCATTAGAATCACTTCTAGTGTGTGTGGTGTAGTGTGTGTGTGTGTGTGTGTATGTGTGTGTGTGTGTGTGTGTGTGTGTGTAGGTGTAGGTGTGTGTGTGTGTGTGCGTGCACGCTCTTGTCATTTTGTGTGCACACTGGTAGAGAGATGGAGTCATTCTTTCAGACAAGCATTGATCATTTTCTGCTATAAAGGAGAGCAGGCAGTCTGCCAACCTATGTTATTCTATTACTTTATTATGAGAGAGCATGGCAGCCTACTGGGAGAGACAGGGGCGGAAATGGAGAAAGATGGCACAGCACAGCATAAGCCGGGGTTTGAACGCACACAGAGGCCCGAACATCAGACTGAGCGTCAGAATCAGTTTGACTAAAAGGTACCAGATACATTTAGGAATTGGCCTGTAAATGCAACAAAGTAAACAGATAATAACAGACTCAATGTACATTGCAAGAGACAAGACACACAATCCAATACAATATACAGTTTCTTTTATATGTATATATATATATATTGTTTTTTTTATTGTTTTTGGAAAATATAAACATAACAACGAACACCTATATAAGAGTTGATGGTTTTTCATAAGACATTGCAGATATTCTGACACAAGTTACTGAAACAAGACCAATAGGGACATAGACATAGGGCACAAAGACAGTGGCACAATTATATGACATTAAAGGGGAACACCGCCCAGCCTAAGAACCTCTACATACTGTTTCCACAGTCCAAAACATATTCTAAATCCCATCTCAGGCGATATCACCCCCCCTGCACCTCACCTACTTTCAGTCAAATATACAGTTTCTACTATATAGATGATTACAGTAGCCACAGTTGAATTTCAACAGCTGGACAGAGATTGTGCAGGAATGTGTAGTGTTCATGGACACAGTGAATACATGTCATCACATGTCACCTAAAACACTGATCTCACCCACACTGACACCTGCTCTTCCTCCTGTGCGGGTTCACCGGCTTGTCCTTCCTCTCTGTGGTTCACTCCATTAGATACTAATGAACT
The DNA here is from genome assembly GCF_048128805.1 of Centroberyx gerrardi. NCBI lineage: Eukaryota > Metazoa > Chordata > Actinopteri > Beryciformes > Berycidae > Centroberyx > Centroberyx gerrardi. Next base: position 20,303,624 of record NC_136009.1, read on the forward strand.
TGACGTCGCCTATAGGGCTGTGCTGCATGTCTCCCTAATGGCCTGTGTCACCGCCGCTGCTCATCCTCACTTCATCACAAACTGCCCCAGAATGAGAACAGTCTGGCAGCTCCCCTCAGTGAGACTGATGAACTTTAACATTTCCAGACTAATTTGATCTTAATTACCCATGATGACTTCGAACGCTGAACCCGACACAATGCTTTGGCACAAAGTTCCGATCCGCCGCTCATTACGCAGATAAATGTCTGCTGTTGCATTTCACTGTCGATGTAGGCCTACGTGTGTTTGTACGTCCATCAGTGTGACGCCGACTGTGCAGGTGACATGTAGTCATGCAGAGTTTTTTTTAAATAATGCTTTCTAAATGAGCACACAGTCGTCAGTGGCAAACTCTCTGTGGTAGGGCCAAGAGATCGGATCTATCCTAGGGTTAGATATATTGGGCCGATATTGGCTCCAAAATCTGAAAGCCAAAATAAAAAAATGGTAAACTTAGACCAAGTCTTGCCGTTTTCTGGATTTTTGGAGTGCCGCTATCCAATGTTCCTCATGGCTTTCCTACTGTATACCACTTATCACTTTAAATCACACTGAAAAAACAACAGACTCCATTCTGCTAAGTTTAGAATAGATGAGGGCATCATCCAAATCCTCCTCCAGCGATGCTCCGGAGGCAGTCACTGCCTGATCTCCAAAGTAATTCTAAAAGTCATTGTTAATCCTAAATGAGGTGACACTCTCATGGCCGAGTGTATAGCTCCCTCTAGAGCTGTCTGCTAATAAAGGTCTAAGAATAGAGCCTTGCTCAATGGGAGAGAAAAACTTTTTCGTTGATATGAAAGAAAAAAGTTTAAACTAATCATCAACCTCTTGACATGATTGTTAGTTGTGGACCATGGCAGTTAGACACACCAGGGAATGTGACATTATAGTTTATCCCAGAAGATTTCCCCCTTGATTCAGCCCGAACACAAAGACGTCAGTCCTAATAAAACAGTGTAGGTATTTCCATAATTCATGGTTTTCTCTGAGAAGCTAGCACTCATTGTGCCTTTTGTTGCGTGGATGAATGAGGACAAATGTCTCTTTGAACACAGATCATATAATTGTGCCTCTTTCTATAGCTCCTCTAATCTCAAGAGCTAAAAATGAAATCTTTTCATAACATCACAGTTGTTTCATCATTCTGAGTTTTTGTATGACTCAAATCCAGGCATCTGAATTTAAGTATCAAGGAGCGGGAATTCCCATAAGGGAATATTGTACCAGCATTTGACAGACAGTGAGACTGTCATTTGCACTTCCAACAAGCAATCCAATATGTCACAGCGAGCCAACAAACAGCCTAAAGAAAACAATGTAGATATACAGTACTCATAAGCTTCTATTGTTCGGATACAATGCATACATTAAACCATATGATGGAAGTAGATTTAGTGAAACAATTGGGGGTCTGGCTTACACTCACCATGTTTGTTCACTTCTTCACTCGTTCATTCGTTCACTCGTTCACTCACTCACTCACTCACTCACTACAAAGACTCCCAATCCTCACCCCCACCAAACATATCCTCCACCATCCTCCTGGGGTGCCGTAATGGGGGGAATCGGGGCAATGAATATTTGATACTTTTATTTCACACTGCTCTGGTTTTGAAGCAGGGTTTGGTTTTAATCTGTAAACCCAAACAAATAAAACTGTCTCAGAAATGTGGTACAACAACTGTTGTGTTATCCGAGACAAACTGGAGCAAGCAGGAATCAAAGTTGGCTCGATTTTTCTTGTACAGACTAAAACAAAATTGTCCTCCCTAGACAGATTTTGAACAGGGAAATAGTTTTGAAAGTATGGTTATGGCACCGAATAGTGCTTTTAAGGGCAGTTCCCAAAAGACACAATTTCAATTAGTGATGTCTCCAATAATTATAGTAATCAGTAAATGAATGTGTGGAGGTGTGTTTGAGGTCTGGATGGGTAGACATACACTAGTCAAAAGTTTGGACACACGCATTATTCTTTATTTTTCACATTTTAGAATAATAGTGAAGACATCAAAACTATGAAATAACACAAATGGAATTATGCAGTGACCAAAAAAGTGTTAAACAAATCAAAACTATCTTATATTTTAGATTCTTTAAAGTAGCCGCCCTTTGCCTTGATGGAAAGGCAAAGGCTTTGGAAAGAAATTCATACATAGGCATCAACTTCACTATTTATATTTGTCTAAGAAACAAATTTCAAGCATTTAAGCATACGCCTTTAGATCAAAATGGCTTTAAGAGAATGAAAAATTCAATCAGGTGTGTCCAAATTTTTGACTGGTAGATGTTTGTCATAGATGGAAAAATGGTGGTGTGGAGAAAGTGGCGGGGGGCCCAGAATCACTTGCTGTGCATAGGGCCCATAATTCCTAGCTACGCCCCTGCTCACTACACATCTGTTGTTGAGAGGGCACTCTGAGATGACGGACGCCTCAAAAGGACATATGAAAACAATTCCTCTGCCCATACCGAATCCCCAACAGAGTAGCTGTTGATTTGAATCTTCCCCCCGACAACTCTCTGTTCCTCAGCTGAATAATTCCACACTCCTGCCCCACTATCGTTTCAGCGTGTTACACTGGGGGTGACGCAATTTTCTCTCACACCACCCCAATGGACACAAGTGGCTGGTTTTAAAGGAAATAGGAAAACATAGGAGAAAGATTGGATAATGCATTAGATATGCTGGCTTTGTACAAATGGAATAGGGCGAGGAGAGAGATTGGATATTGCACTAGACAGATTGCAGCCACTGTCGCTGCCTTAAATTAATGTCAGGAACCACAGTGGATGGCTCATATGAACCATAGCGCAAATCACTGTGCACAAAATCTTTTTTTTTATTTCTAATTTGTTCATTTTTAAAGGACAGGTAGTGAGAAGAGGTACAATTGTAATATGAATTAACACATACATAATACATTTGACAATACATTCGAACAATTAAACAAAAAAAGCTAAGAGTTGATAATGAAAATTTAATATGAAGCCAGAAAAGCCTCTCAAGATTTCAAGAAAAATTACATTTCAATTATGCATGGAAGGGATAATACTTCTGAGCTCTCACAAATTCATTATTTGCTTTTGTTCATACAACAGAAATGTAAAAAGCTCTATTACACTTACCGTAGAACAGTGACATGTAAATAACACTGAAAGAACTTTGAGACTAAAGTTTGGTGACTGTAAGAAAACCAAAACTGAATTATATAGTGACATTACAAGTAATTTCCTGTCCACTGGCCTGTCCCTAACATATTTTGATCACACCACAGCTCCCTTTTGCCATAGGCCAATTGAAGAAATGTACGGATGGATGAATTGGAGAAAACGAATGACAGCCTCAGCCCAAAATTTGCATCACCACTCTATCTTAATTTGACATGCAGGCAAACTGTGTTTTGGCTGCGAGGCAGAGATCATTCCAGGCCCTCAGAAACATTTTTATGTTCCTTGAAACTTGTAATGCCTGAAGAATTTAAACTTTTCCCCTGAGAGGAGGGATTTCCAGCAGAAAATGTGTTTGAGATGTTGGTCTCACTTAAGTCTTAGGGGGCAAAAGAAAAACTCCTTGCATTGCTTTGTTCTTTGCACTGTTGACATTCACCCAATGTGAATAGAAATGGCTGAAGATAATTGCGGTGCAACTCGCAGCTGGATGTCATCCAAGCCTTGTCCAGAGAATTCGCTGTGCATTATGTTAGTTTATCACTATAATTAATATGAGTCAGAGTCAAGTTGCTCTGTCCATCCATTTATTCAGTGCTGTTAACGTCTCAACGTGTCTCCTGGACCATGCCTTGACTGACAGGTGAAAGAGGCCATTATCCAACTAATCCCAGGTTTTATCTGGTATCTGGAGGATCTAGGACATGAGATGGAAAGACCTGGCAGGTGTGCCATTAAGCAAAAGCTTTTACTCCAATCCGTGTACAGAAAAAAACAACTGTTTTTGCAGCAACTTCCACACCATGTAGTTACAGCAGGAGTCAGTGAGACAAGACTGGCAGGTAACATGAATTTGACAGGGATTAAAGTTGAAAAGAAAAAACAAATCACAAGAAATGATCACAAGAACTTGAAATAAACAAATTGATGATATGATGTAAAGATTGATTGATTGAGTGATTGACTAACATGCCCCCCCTCCCCACTATCTGTTTTTGTAGGTTGTAAAACAGAGTGGGATGAGATCCGATGTTGGCTGAGAGCTGAAGTTGGCCAGGTGGTCAACGTATCCTGCTCCGAAGTCTTCCAGCATTTCTCCAGCAATCAAGGTTGGTTTCCATATCAGCCCATGTGAGCAAACACTGATAAAAATGTACTTGATTCCCATCCATCTATGCATCAGAATATAGTCAGTCGCACTGTTTACATGCTTTGCTGGACTCCTGTTGCTTCATCCTTAAGAATAATTACTTGGGTAATCCTGCAGTTCAGGATAGATTCAGAGTGGTGGAGGGACATCGGTAATAACCACCACTGTATGAATTATTCACATATGTTTGTTGGCAACAACATATATGCTCTGGGAGATTTCCTGATTCCTGGCAGCACATACTGTTGGTAGCTCAAGCGGAATCCGTTGGCATGGGTTCGTACGTCACAAGCGAACACTCACACACTCTCTCTGATGACACCAAGTGAGAGACATTTTTAAGTTAAAAGCACACAGTCGTAGCCCCTTTGGGTGAAAGTAGGACTAGTGGAATAACTCAGAATCAATGATAGAGGTTTCATATAATGTTTGCATTCCAAATTATCTCCCATTTTTCTGTTGTGGTATCAAGGGAGAGAATCCCCCTTTTTTTTGGGCAATTTCAATTAACTTCCTGGTATTTAGTTAACATCTGAGTAATGAAAAGAGCTTACATAATATCCTTTGGGAAGCAATCACTTAGAGCAAATATTTACAATTTGATATTTGTTTATTGACTCATTAATAAGTAGATTTTACTGTGTCAGATGAGTCCCATAGTAATTTTTGAATAAATTATTACGTAATCATGCATATTTATAAGGGAAGGACAGCCTTTGAGAATAATCTGGTTCCATATTGAGCTCTAAATAAGTATCACGTTATTAGAAAACAGGAGGGGTCCATGGTGTGTGTGTGTGTGCTTGTGTGTTTGAATGTGTAGGGTATCGGTACACTATAGTACGTGCGTAGGAAGGGCTGAGTAGGGATGACTTTATTTCAAATGTGTTGTGGCTGTAATAATCCATAGGCAAGTTGGCGCGAGCAGACTGTCGTTATTGAAGTGTTTGATCTGACAGTGAAGCCACAGAAATAAAAAAAAAATATGAGAGATAAGCACAACTTATTCCCTGCACAGAACAGCTGCTTCTTCCTTATCGGCTGTTACAGCTGCTAGCCATGCCAGTCTCTGCATTTGGATGCGGATTGTGGAGGGATGTTCAATTTTTGGATGGATTGTAACTTGCTGTAACATGATATGGTATAAGAATTTGTCCATCCATCCATCCATTTTCTTGCCACTTATCCTCAGGGTTGCAACTGCTGCCCTATTGCAGGATGGTAGGACATTGTAGGACATTGTGATTAAATAAAGTTGCATTGTTTGTGCCCAGTTGTCTGTGGTGGTTAGGATCATTAAAGAATGATCTGCTTTCTTCCTAACTTTGATAGAAACTGTGGGTCATTATGAACTGAATTTCAGGTCACCCAAACAGATCACAGTCTCTCCTTTCCACAAATACAGGAGAGTGTGCAGTTGGCTGCAGCTGAACTCTGCTGGTTCCCGTTTGCTCAGCTCAAAGAGAGTAGAGAAAACCCACAGCCGCGTATCGCTGTGTCTCAGTGTTCAAACATCCAGCTGATGCCTGCATGCTCTATCTGTGGCATACACATTTAGATGCACGCACTTGCTCAAACTTGCATGCACAAACCCACACACACACACACACACACACACACACACGCACGAACAGAGCAAAGCACGGACAGACCCGGTTGACGGCTGACTCTCTTCACCTACTGTTTCCAAATGGATGCGAACCAGGAGTGAATGTCAATACAGACTTGGACAAGCACACGAAAGCAACAAATATTTGCTGGCTGAAAACACAAAACACTGATGCACAGAAAAAAATGGCAGTGCATCAAGGTGTTTACACATTTTTCTAGTTCTAATATTCAGGCGCACAGAAATGACAAATCTCCATAACAATGCAGCTATATAATGTAGAATATGTCAACTCATATAGTGTGGGGGGGGAAAAAACAGATAAAACCTCATAACTCTAATCTGGGTATTCTTTTCTTTTATACTTGAAATCGTATTGAAGATCCACCACATACAAAACAACTTGCTTAGATAGGATGCTAGATGAAAAACATTGTCATGTAGATGGAAAAGAAGTTTTTTTTTTGGAAGTTTCACTTATTGGCTGAGGTTTCCTTCTAATCAATTTTACCATGAAACTCTTCTACTTAAATCCTAAAAAGCATCCTTAATGGAAATACAAGGTTTTCATCCGATAGCAACGATGGTCAAATGCCGTGACAAACTATTATGATAATACTCATAAGACACAATGGGAACAACTTTATCTGTCTGTGAATTACTTTTCTAAAACCCTGAGAGACAAAAGGTTGCAGCGTCTTCCCATTCTGGACCAATTACATCTATTAATATGCCTAAAATTATTTGTACAATCTTGCAGGGCTGAAGGTTTTGGCCACAGTGTATCCAGCAGATAGAGAAACAGATTTATTCAGATAAAGTCCAATACTTTTAACTTTAAACTTTTTTTTTTTTTAAGAGTTTTACTGCTTGCCAGCCATGCCTTGTGCATTAAAACCCATCAACAGAGGACTCGTCTTTATGTTAATGTCACAGAGCATTATAAATAAGTGCAGAGATAAAGACATAAAGATATGTGCGCAATTAGTACAAGTGAAAAGTTGCTAAAGAAATTTACATATCTATGAAAGATAAAACATTCATTGCCATTCATTTATTCATAGATTGGGAAGGAGAGGCTTTTAAAAAACATTGTGTACATCTTCACACTGGATTGAATTAAATGAAGCTGAATTGAATTTCACCACTGGTGTCCACTCCCACACCAGGATATGTTTACAGGAACTGCACAGTGGACGGCTGGACAGACATGTATCCCCCCTACGAAGAGGCCTGTGTTTTCAATGACGACAATGAGCCTGAATCTGAGGTACAGGCTTAATGCCATGTGGCTGCAACCATGCCAATCAGTTAAGCGTATTCATATGATCTCTCTCTTTCTCTCTCTCTCTCTCTCTCTCTCTCTCTCTCTCTCTCTCTCTCTTGCTTTTTCTCTCTCTCTAACATTATAATCATATTTGGTTTCTGTTGCTTCCTTTTCAGTTAAGGCTTATTTGTGTGTTTAGTGCAGGACAACCAACATTTGTGTTACTTTTGTTACTACTTCTGATATAAACCATTTGGAAAAGGTGACACACACACTTTTACAAATTGTTTGATACAGCAAATTATGTTACTTTTAAAGGCATTGATTTTTTTTTTCCCGAAGTGGAAATATAGTATTTCCAAATACAAATTTCAGAATACAAATCTATATGTTGTTTTAATATTTACCGTAACATGAAAAGTGACACAAATATGTGTTGTCCAAAACTATACACATTTGCATACTGTATTGAGCTCTTTATCGATTTCCCACTTCCAAAGTAATGTTTTTTCTTTTACTGATCATTCACACATTTGCACATGAAAGCGTCCATGTACCAAGAGCTGTACAGACTCCCACTCAGATCCAACAATTTAGTCTGTATGTGACATTTCCCACTGGTGCCTCTGACATTATCACAGTTTCCTCAACAGCATCTCTCTCTCTCCCTCCCTCTGTTCCTTCCTTCATCTCTGTCTGTCTCTCCCTCCAGACAACTTACCTCTCCACATTCAGACAGGTTTACACTGTGGGCTATGCCACCTCTCTCATCTCCCTTATAACGGCTATAGCGGTGTTCACAGCCTTCAGGTAAGACCTGGATAATGTGTGTTGCCACAGGCCTTATAGATACACACAAAGAGAGGGCGATAAAAGGGAAAAACACCAAGGAGGAGTGATGGTGAACAAAATGTGAAAAACTACTTTGGAGACATATTTGACTGTCTCAGCTGTCAACTGAAATTATACTAAATTACAGTATCTTTATAATGCTAACACTCATAAAGAAAGGCTTTTAGCTACACTATCCAGTTAGCTGTACCCCACACATACCATGATGGACTGTGCGTATCAATGGAGCCTCTATAAAACCTTTGCAGCACTTATACATACAGTAGGAGGTTAATGAATAATCTTACACACGCAAATTCATGTAATTGTTTATTGTCTTTCAGTATCTTCCACTTCTGCCTGTTTTTTTTTAGAATACTGATTTATGAAGCATATGTTAATCTTACTATGTATTCAGGAGAATTAATAGAAACCTAAGAAGTTGTTAATTGGATGCATGGTGTTAATTTGTAAGACAAGCAAGTCAATTACATGGTAACCTCATTATGACACTTAATTTGCAGGTGAAGTTGGATGATAGTTACAGTAGGAGGCTAATTATGATGATGACGGTAGTGTGTGTGCGTGTGCGTGTGTGTGTGTGTGTGTGTGTGTGTGTGTGTGTCTGCACATTCATCCTCCTTTCCCTCCTGTCTGCTCCTGCCAGAAAGTTCCACTGCACCAGGAACTACATCCACATCAACCTGTTCTCCTCCTTCGTCCTGAGGGCCAGCGCTGTCTTCATCAAAGACACGGTGCTGTTTGCTGATGAGACACTGGACCACTGCTCCATGTCCACGGTGAGCACTGCTGTTAGCATTACATTTCTGCTCTGTCAATGAGTAACAGTGGAAAGAGACAGGACTGAGGAGCGAAAGAGGGGATGACATGTGACCAAGGTTGGGATTTTATGCCATCTGTCTTCCCCATAAGTAGACAAAAAGATAAATCAATGCTATTTTCAAAAGCGTCATTATAACATATTTCAAATACTGGGGAAAAAAAAATAGACGTGCTTGATTTGTGATTGATTAACATAAACGTAGCTGGGATGTTTCCTCTTTTGATGCTGTGCATGAAATGTCTGTGAGGTAAACTGAGCGTACTTCAGTTAGTTCAAGTGCTTGAGATGTTTGTTTTATCTCAGGTTGAGTTTTATCTCAGTTGGAGTTTTATCTCAGATTTTCCCCAGGCCTGACAGCCACGTAGTGACTGTTTCCAAACAATATTTCACGGTATGATGAAAACAGACCAAGTTATGTTTGTGTGAAGAAAAAAACCCCTCTCTGTTGGATTATATAATCACGATCAACCAAGCAATCCCACAAGGAAAGCTCTTCTAATGCAGTTTCTTGGCAGAATGGTGTGTCAGCGCATCTTTTGGACAACGGGACATTTCATTCTAGGATTTTGCAATTTTAGGAAAAATGTAAAATAATGGCCTAAGATTTGAAGTCTTTGCTGTGCCAGGTTGAATTGTACTGCGTGTGGCAGAGTATCAGAACAATAGAAAAGATAACAAAAACACTGAAAAAGGACTAGAGCGCTCGATGGAAACACCTAAATCTAACCAACACACAGAATGTGTTTAATCCCCAACAAGAAGGGATAAAAACAGAATGAACAGGCTTTATCCCTTTGTATAGCTGCAGTGAGAAAAAAAAAAGTTTCTCTATTTTTGGCGGGTATGTTTAAGTAATATTAAGCTATTTTAACATTATTCTATATTATACATTTTATATTATAAACCCAAATTTCCACTTTTCTCTTCACATCAAATATATATTTTTGCAACATGTGTGCTGCATGCTTTGAATACAAGAGTAGTTTAAGTGTCATGATGACGCATAGATGCATAACAGAATTAGATATATAAGAATATGTTCAGTATATTGACCATGCCTTTGATGTGTTGCCTGAATAAAATAAAAATAGTAAACTACAGTATGATCTCCCTACTCCTACCCCCACTCCCATTACATGAGTAAGAAGGCTTAGCAAGTCTTCTGAGGATCTAACAGCCATTACTGCCCCCACCCGAACCATATTAGTCTGCCAGTCCTTTTACAATAACAACACATACAGTATTTATTACATCGTGAAGCCTCCTGGCTGTGTCTGATGTGTCGGAGCTTTGCTTTGTTGTGTCCTGTCTAGGCGGCATGTAAGGCGGCAGTAGCTTTCTTCCAGTTCAGCATCCTGGCCAATTACTTCTGGCTGCTGGTGGAGGGCATGTACCTGCAGACCCTGCTGGCCCTCACCTTTGTCTCTCAGAGGAAGTACTTCTGGTGGTACATCCTGATTGGATGGGGTGAGTTGGGTGACAGAAGAGTGAGGACGATGACAGATTAACTCTCAAGTGACCGACATGCAGCGGTCGGATTAAATTTATTATTACTTCAAAGTAATTTGTTGGATCCTTCCAAAACTTCTTATATATATTGTTTTTTTTCCCACATATAATGACATTGTTCTAAATCTGTTTTTGAATTGATTGATTTTTTGATTGATTGATTTTTTCACTAGTAACTTTCACTTCAACTTCTTGTTTAAATGTTAAAATTTTGAACTGAACAATATTGCACTAATTACAGCATTAATGTCATGGTAAATCAACATTTACTACTAATCTGGACAATGTTTCCTTTTTTGTAGTCCAAGCTATGACTAAAGTATGGAAGTCTTTGTTTTTAGAGATTACTAAGTATGCTGTAATAGACTAGTAATAGAAATATGTATACTCTACATACGTTTGTGAATTGATTGAGGCAAAATGTATTGGTCGCTTCAGGGTTAAAATGTTTTGTTTGAGCATGAAATACTATAAATCGTATGAAATTACTGCATGCATATCTATCCTACTCATACTACTGTCTCATGGTACAATATGTTGCTCCATTGCACTGCTGGATTCTCACCTACAGCTGCAACCCCCTACAAATCCACATAGTGATATAACACTCTTTGTGTAGAGTGATTTGTATAGTCACTATTCTATGTCCTGCATTGTGCCTTTGTGCTAAATTTGTGGCCCTGTTGCCCCCGAACCATGTGTGACAGTATGTGCTTACGTCTAATGGGAGTTGTGGAACTGTCTCAGCACCGGTATCACCACGAAAAACATCCTTTACATTTATTTTACTTGACAAATAAAGTGATTCTGAATGAATAATACCTACTGCTGAATACACAGAGCATGAATAGTTAACTTCTGCTTTTCCATTCCAGGTCTCCCGTCAACAGTTCTCATACTGTGGGTTTTGACCAGATACTTCTATGATGACAGAGGGTACGACATACAACATGATATATTTCACTGCTAAGATGACATGTCAGTGCATTTTTAAACAGCAATGGTTGAGAGACCTTCATCCAGTGTTGGTATCTGTGACTTTAATGCCATTTAATTTTAATCTTGAATTGAATTTCATCTGGCTTTAATTGCAGTTGCTGGGATGACACAGACAATGTTGGTATTTGGTGGATTATTAAAGGACCCATAACAGCCTCGCTGCTGGTGAGTAAAACCCAGAGGGAGAGTAACTCTGCCTCGCCTAATTATCAAGCGTGTTTTATTCATAAATGCCTTGCACTTTAATACATATTAAAAAGTTTGGGTTGTTAGGGTAGGGTTAGAGGGGGATTAAATGGCTTAGTTGGTATTAAAATGTTGGTCTTTTGTGTGTTTTGTGTGTGTGTGTGTGTGTGATTGCATGCTTTGGTTGTTTGTGCGTGCATCTGCCCCTACCAGGTCAACATAGTTATTTTCATCAATGTGATACGGATTCTGGTGCAGAAACTCAAGTCTCCAGCCATGGGGAGGAACAATGACACCGGACACTTTATGTAAGTCGTTAATTAGGAGAACAAACTGAACTGGGACTATGACCTTTGTGTTCCAAAAAGAGCAAAGCGCCCATGTCGCTGCTCCATTGTAAGTCAATGGGATAAATCCTTAAAGTCTTAGTAAGATGATTTTCAGAGACCTGAGGTTGGGTTTTGTTTACCTTCAGTTCACTCAGAAGTCAGAAAGTGGATTATCTCCGGCATTTATTGAAAAATTAAGAGGATTGTAATTTTAATTTATTATGGAATGATTGATAATGAATAATCCATCACTAGGAAATAGATTACAGTTTGTTTACAGTTTGTTTGTTAAGAGTTTAATACAAAACTGCTGAGTGAGAATGACTATTCTATGGCAGGACATGGATTGCAGTTTCTTAACAATGACTTAATTGAAAGTGAAATGACCAAACCCCTAGACAAATCAGAGCTCTTAACTGTAATTTAACAGAAGAAAAATGCTGCATATGCGAATCCACATTTGGGAACAGAGAAATCCTACTTTACCTGAATGAACTCTTCCTACTCTGAGCAGGGCTTGGTCGGTGTATATTCCAACTCGACTGAATTAATTTGGGAATGAGAGCATATAAAAATAGCGGCCGGGTACCAAAAATAGACGTCTCCTCCAATGTGCTGCATGACAGGATTGTTCCGCCAATTCAGCGACTATTTCACACGATCTAACGCTTCATCTCAGTCTCACAAACTGCAATCAGATTCAGACAGATCATGTGATGTTCACACAAAGGCACAACTAGTTTGAAATCCCAGGTGTGACAAAAGAGAAACGCAATCCTATTAAACGCCTCAAAATACGCTTACTTGTTTTATTTTTAATCAGATCCTTCAATCTTATCGCACTTGACACTACGATGTACAGTTATTTCAGATCAATGTGTATTTCAGTTATTTCGATTATTCATATGACTAAAATGACATCCTCTGTTTCAGTGTTCACCAGCATGTGGGCGATACTAAGCGTATCCAAAGTGACACGACTGAGAGCTAGATTGAGATACAAGCTTTGAATCTGATAAACTCATCAGGGAACACAATTATGCATATGAAGTTTTCATCACAGCAGCACACAGAAGTCTCTGATGGGGTTTGATCAGCTGCTGTTTAGTGACCCGTGATCCACCAAGGGCAACGGCCTCTGATCCCCAAAATAAACTGTTACATTATCATATTAATTTGTGCCCAGCTCGTTTTACCATCTCCACGGTTGAACTCATGGCATGAGAGGAGGGAAGCACAATTAGACAAAAATGGTAATTAGTGGCACCCTGCAGTGAGATAAAGTTGTGATGTAATGATTTCTGAAGGAGACCCATACACTGATCATGTTAGATCACGGGAGTTGGAGGTTGGAAGGACACTGTGCAGAGTTAAGAGGATATTGTTGTATTGTGTGTTACTGATAGTGTCACTTCAAAAATAGATGTTCGTTTCAGTGTGACTAGAAGAGTTTGTCACTATTACTATGGATCAGGCTGTGTTTCCATCCGTCCGTCTGTCTGTTCATCAAACCAGATATCTCAGGTGTTATTTCAGACGCCACTGGTCTGATATTTTGGTGAAACTTGGAGGGATGATGCATCTTGACACTGTGTTCCAGTGTTTAAAAAATTAACACTGATTGGTGAAATGGGGGTGCTATAATCAAAGGTCAACATTTGCATGATATATCTCAGACACCACTGGTCAGATTTTAACAAAATTTTGAGTGCTTATGCATCTCGGCCCGGCATTCAAATTCACTGATTGGCCTGATGGAGGTGCTATAGTTAAAGGTCAAAATTTCAAACTTTAAAGGCCATAACTGCTACACCGGTCTGATTTTGATGAAACTTGGAGGGATGATGCATCTTACATATAGACCCAAGGGGTGCAGGCATCATGGGTGACGAACTGTTTGCTAGTGTCTTGTTTTTTCTTCTTTTTTCATCTTTTCCTCTTTCCTTCCTTCCTTCCTTCTCTCTCTGTCTCTCTTCCTTCCTCTGTGTGTCTCTAACCCCCCCCTCCCCTTTCTCTCCTGCTCTCTCCCTCATCAGGAGGCTGGCTAAATCCACCCTGTTCCTCATCCCTCTGTTTGGGATGCATTACACTGTGTTTGCCTTTCTGCCTGAGAACACTGGGGTAGCAGCCAGACTCTACATTGAGTTGGGACTGGGTTCCTTTCAGGTACGACACATTAGAGAGGGATATTATGCTCTAAAATGTGTTTGTCTAAAATGTGTGCATAAATTAATACCCTTTCACTGCACACATTTTAAGAGAAGTGGAAGGTTACCTTAAAGTTGAGAAACAATTTAAGAACAAATTTGAGAACTTTGTTTTCAAGAATCCTTAAATTTTTGCTTAGGAAGTAGAATAAGAAAGTTAAGAAAATACTAGAATGATTTTGATGAATATCAACTTACATGAAGACTAAATGAAGTTGGGGTCAGGAAGAGTGGATACTGTCCTGATTTCAAAACTGTTACAACAAAGTCTCTTATGTTGCAGGGTTTTGTGGTGGCACTGCTTTACTGTTTCATGAACGGAGAGGTAGGTGTTATGCAGCAGATGGGAGTTTTAGTCATACCAAAAGTTAAACATTTCCGAGAGGCAGAGCTGCTCTGGAGGCAGAAATAATTGTATTGGTTGAGTTAAATATCAATGGATGGAGCCAAAGAGACAGTTTTTCAGAGCGCTAACTGGCAAACTTGAATGACAAAGACAGAACTCTGGTCAAAACATAAATAAAAAATTCATTCACGACCATGGCATTCATGATCTTTGAAGGTCAGCAGTCGAACTAACTGGCTTACCTAGATCGCTATAGCTTGTATGGCTAGTTTGAACTTGGAAGGTCCCAGCAAACAAGCCCTTTTGGGGCCCATGTGGGGCCACTGTGGGCTGAAAATTGGGCCCATATCAGCCATGAAATGGTGGCCATGTGTGGGCAACGTTTGGGGCCCTAGTGGGCAGCCCACACCAGGCCCAAAGCTGCACGGCTTGCCCAAGTGTGGGCAGCCCACAAAAAACCCATACGGGGCCCATAGGTGGGAAAAGACTGTGGGCCCCGCATGGGCAAAACCACAGTGGGCCCTTGAGGGATTAGAGACGGTTTTCCCCAGCCCACACTGCCCACAAAAACCTCACAGTGGCCCTGCAGGGGCTTGTTTGCTGGGTCAGTTAGCCAACTAGCTACCCTATAACTTTATATGTCTGGATTGCATGTTTTCAGTTAGTAGCAAAGACACTATGCTCCATATTCCTCCTCTCTTACCTCTTGCCTTTTTCACTGGGCCTTTTTTACTTAGCCAGAAAAACTGTTGTCCCATTGAGGTTGTCAACCAATAAGATTATTTCCGCCTCCATGGCAGCTCTGCCTCCAAGCAATGTTTGTATAAGTAAAACTCCAGTCCTTAACTCCTTAATGACATTGCCCGTAACAGTATAAAGCATGGCTGTATTCTGTGCTTAACAGTATTGGTAGCAGTGTGAGTGACGTCCTCTAAAATTCGTATCCTACAAACTAGTCGCAGCCAGACTTTTGGTAGTCTCACTGCAGTTTGATTGATAAGACTGTTTGTTGTCTCGTTGTCTTTTCTCTGTGTATGCATGTGTGTGTGTGTGTGTGCATGCACACACATGTCGGCAGGTCCAAACAGAGCTGCGGAGGTGGCTGTGGAGGTGTCACACCCAGAATCACCTCACCCCAGCCAAGCGAAGCATCACTGTCACTCAGATCACAGTTCTGGCCCGCGGAGCGTCCCGGAGGCCTCCTTCCACCAGCAACATCTCTTCAGTTTGATTTTAAAGACCATCCATGACAGGAAGGTTGTGACAATGAGAACGTTGTGAGAATGTCAAGCGGAATTATATAAATGTCAGAGGCAGCCCTGATTGTCGCTGACATGAATCCAACACCCTCCTCTGTTCAAACATAAAACCACGAGGAACATTGGCGGGTGATTGAGGAAAAGTTGGGAAAATGTCAGGATGTAATGTATCAAAGTCAGCGGCAGCGTGGATACGACTGAGGAGGGTTTAGCACACACTTCTGATCTTAATCACAGAGGTTTCCCTGTCATATTAGAGCTGCTGCCAAAAAAGCCCCAAAAGTAGAGGAACGTTGGTGGTTGATATGGAAGAATGCTGTCGTACCATTGTGAAAATACCAGACCACAGTGAGGGTGCTTTCACATGGCTGAGCTCACAGTTTGGACTGATCAATAACTGCCTGTTTGGTTTTAAAAAGGGCAAAATGTTGAGGGATAACATAGAGACAGCTGAGGAAACATTGCATGTTTGTCCTTGGCTTTGTTATGCTGACTGGGCTTGACTAATTGATCTGAGCTGGACCGCACTGAACAGAACCAGTTACACATCCGCTCCAGTTCACGGGACAGTTCTAGGCCAAATTTGGGCAGGACTGATTGGGGCCAATGCTGTCCAGGTCCTGAAGTCACTGCTGTTGTGAGTGTGCTTATGGATTATTGTGGAGCAATTAACTTGCTGCTAGAGGGAAAATGTTACTTTCGAAAATTAATCAGTTTACATTAGTCACTGAGTTAATATGTAATTTAATTTTAGCCTGTGTTGTACTTGTAATATTATTGTAGGCCCGAGCAGGCGGAGTGTTAGAAGCAAGATCCAGAGGGACCAGAGAGTGTATTTCAGGCTCTCTCTGTGTGTGTGTGTGTGTGTGTGTGTGTGTGTTTGTCTGTGTGTGTGTCTGTCTCAAGCTGCCATACATCGGCATGTCGTGTCACAGAAGACTTTATATTTTGAGGAGCTGTCTGTCGCCTTTGATGAGGCGTCTTTGAAATACAGTATTTGTGAATATTCATAAGTTTGTTTTCTCCTCATCTGTCAATTTCTTGTCTGCTGCCAGAAGTGATAATCCCCCGTTTTTCTTCTTCGGCACACTTGGTGCTCTGAAGGAGAGAAGAAGAGCTTGGTAAAGCCCCCTTGAGGTCAATTAAGGATTAAAAAATACTCAGGTGATGAGAAATGGGGTACAGTACGGTGATGGAGTGTCAAAGTGATAATAGAGTATAAAAGATGGAGCAGGATATTAATCTTTGTTGCTAATTCTCTACAAGGGTGTAGGAAGCACGCGACATGTACCCTCCAATACTGAAGAGGACTAAAAAAAAAAACAGAAACGTTTCAAACACATTGCATTTCAATTCAAAGTGTCTTCTCATTCTAAATTAGTAGTTATGTAAAGTTCCAAACATTGGTCAAAAAGCCATTTGAGTTGCCCATATTTTGATAATGGCCCGGTTTTACGGCAAGTGTTGAGGAAGCTATTTGAAATGTACATGCTGTTTTGACAAAAATTATAGGTGTGCTAGTGCCTTCTTTTTTCTAGTCTAGGGAAGTTCCCACCTTGCCAACGCTAGCAAGTGGCAAATGATAACAGAGGACAAAAAACATTAATCAATGGAATGGAACGATTTCTGCCTTGACATTTTTTGTACAATCTTTGGCAACCATCAGCCAAAAGCACTATGACAACTGCTATTGCGATGGGGAATTTATGTGTATTTATGTGTGTATCTCAGTCCTAATGGCACGATGGAAAGCTTTCGGGTGTCGTCTACTTTCAAAATCAATGTATTCAGTTCTGTTTTCATAAGAGCTGGTTATGCACTTTGGCTGTGATGATGGAACTACCAAAAAGAAAGCATTCATTTTTTAATATGAATAATGCACTGTACTGTAATGTTAACTATTGGAAGCACTTTGACTGTCATTGTGAGGCACAATATGATTTGATCTAGCACTTTATTTTACATTGAATATATCTCCATTGTTGTTCTTTGTAGAGCTAGTGACATAAGGCTGGCATGCGTAGGGGAACTAACTAGTAACTGAAGAAATGTTTGTGGTTTGAGAATGTGTTGGTATTTACTGCTATGTTCTTGTGTCTGACATTATATCTTTTAACACTGAGTTTCATAATATCAACACGCCTGCATTTTTCAGAGACTGAATTGGGACTGGGGTAGAAAGTGAACAGAGGCTTGGGGTAAAAAAAAAAAATGCCCCTAAAAGTTTCATATGCCCCTGAATTTGGATTTTTTTGGGTGCAGAAAATCACTAAAAAACGATAGAAAATGGAAAAGGAGTGCAGCAACTTGTATACCAAGTGATTCTTTCATCAGCGAAAAATGCCCCCAAAATCTGTTCATATCGCTAAGAAAAGCTCCCCGTGGAAGAAAATGTCCTACCCTGACTCATTGAAACTGATCCCCAAATTATTATGGCCAAATCATTAGTCAAATCTTTAGACCGTTTCCATTTTACCGATGGGACAGCTGTGTGAAATGAATCATTATCTCCAGAAAGCAACTCACCACAGATGGATTTATTTTGCAGTCAAATTTACACAATTACTTGGGACGTGATTTTGGACACCAGAACGCATGTTACACATGAGATACTGTATATCATGTTACAGGTAAAACACAGGTTGGGTGATGGATTATAGATATTTTTGACATTTACAGTAGGTTATTTATCCTCATGAAAGTTTCTCATACACAAACATGCGTACAGAACACATTCTCTCCCTCTTTCAAACGCATACACACACACATACACACAGAAACACACACACACACACTCTCACAGACACGTGTTGCTCCACAGAGATTCACTTTCACACCCTGAAAACAGGTACACAAACGTAAACGTACAAAAACACAATCACAAATATTACAGGTCTTCATCAAGAGGTCCACCTGTGTGCCAAAAATATACATATACAGTATATATCTATATACATATGATCAAGAAGAGACATCATTTGTACACCATGGCAAATTGATAGCAGGCAACATTTAAGAGCAGCTGAGCAACAATGGTACATTCAGAATTCAATGGCGATCAATAGAACTCACACACACTGAACACTCATAATACTACATATTACAGGCTCAACAGGCACAACTGCCAAAGAAAAGGCATCTAAAGATAGACAGAGATATGCCACACAGAGAATAGTCACATTTAAGTAAAATATGTCAAGGTTCTTTTTTTTCCCTGACTAAAAAACACTAAAGATTAGTGTGTGTTTTTGAAACGCTGAACCAATTTTCAGAAGAGATGTGTGAAGAAATGTGTGGGACGTTTTTTCCTGGTCAAATAAAATGGTCAAGAAAAAATCTCATGTCGCTTTTGCCGGAAATGAAGCTAAAGATTTTCCAATGGGATGCACTTCAGTCCTAAGTTACAAAACCTAAACTATAAGCCGGTTTGCTGATTAATGAGAATAAAAGAAACAAAAAGAGATGCGTGAACAATGTCAAGCATGTGGCATATAAGTGCCTCAGTACCCCATCCTCTCCCCCTGTCCTCCCCACAAGCCACTTGCTTTATCTCTTTCCCACTCACAAAACTAAGAAACTAAAAACCTAACACTTGGCTGCCACCTCATGGCGGACAGACGTAACAGCGCGAACACGGTCAAGGAAGGAGTTCCTCTTCTTCTTTTCACAGACAGTAACAGCTTTGAGACATGGTCGTTTCCATCTGAGCCGACGGACTCAGAGTGACGGCTGGTGATAGAACGCGTAAGAAGCAGCAGAGTGGTTTCACTACACCCTCGTACACACGTTGTGCGTTATCTATCGCAATTGTTACTCCATCTGAAACCTCCTCGATTACCTTTGTCGTCTCTTCTCCCTCAGGCTCCAGTTTACCATCTTGTCTGGATGTGACATTTTCAACACAAAAGTAATGCAAATGTGTTTTGTCCCAACCTAGACATGCAGATGCATTGAAAATGACACATCCTTTTGTATGTTTATTTCACCTGTACAATATATATCTAACTTATATTATCTTGACAGTGCTTTTTTTAGTGGTCGTATCTAGCCTCAATGAAGTAATAACACCCACTGAAGCTTTGGACAACAATATCCCTAAGTTGTTTTTTTTTGCCACACTTTGCCTACATTTATGGCACTTACACCGCATCACTGCAAGGAGTCAACATCAATCAATATCATAAAATCATACATCTGTCATAGAACTATCTTACATACAGGAAAACAGATAGAAATTGAGTCATTTCACATGACACCGGTTGATGAAAAATAAATATACATCCTTATCTGTTCAACAATATCATCAATTCAACGCGTAAAGATAATACATTCTTTTTTCACTCAGAGGGACTCGATAATGGCAGTACAAAAAATAAACATTTTGCGTAAATATATCCTCCTGTACACATCATTTGTCAACGTTTCTGCATCTTACTAATTGATTTTACCCACCTGGAAAATTATTGTTTGCTAAGCTTGTTTCCTTCATAAAGAAAGTGCACAAACAAAAGAAAGAAAGAGATAATGGGCAAACACTCCACGATTGTCAAGAGCTATCACATTAAAGCATCTTTTTTGTTGCAACATGTGTTGTTTCTGTTGTGATGTCGTTAATGTGTGTGAGGTTCACGCTTAATTGTTCCTGTTCCAATTCAAAATGGATTTGCCGTTACCTTGAATGGCTGATAGTTACACAAAAAGACTAAATAAAACAGCAATTGCGTGAAGTGATGTGTGAAGTCAAGACACATCAAACACATTATAATTCAACAAGGAATCTTTTCACACTGTGTTAGAAAGTTACAAATCCCTAAAGACAAATAAAATGAGCAGCAAATGAAAAAACAACAACAAAAAAAACACTGAACATTACCTATAACTGAGCAAAACATCTTCCTTATTGGATTACTCTAGCTACAGTTCACATTGAGCCAAATCGGAAAAAAAAAACACATCTTAAAGGCATCTATGACTTTAGCAAAGTCATACACATATCACTCTGGACATTCTTTGCAGAAAATGACTCGCACTACTGTTTTTATATTCATCTGTTCACCGTAAATCAATGTGATAGCTATTTGTGACTGACTAGGCACTTTGGAATGTGAGTATAAGAGACGGTTCGGTTTAAATTTACAGAAGAAGAGCGATTCAGCAGGGTGGGACGGATGGGTGGAGGCAGGCAGTGGCTCCAGTGCCTGCTCGGATAAAAGCGTTCACCAAATGGCATGTGCATGTTTCCACAGTCTGCCAGGATCACATAAGAATGTGTCTGACACGTCTTTAAAAGGGGAAACCATGGGGAGGTAACTAGGTAAAGGCCTCTCTACACTGACATCAGTTGTGACGTGAGGGAGGATAAACCAGGTCATAATGTAGATTTTTACTGTATTTTTGTTTTTTAATTCTATATTCATTCATGTACTGTCAGTCTTATACAGTACATATTCACAATGGCACCATGTTTTATTATTATGATTCTGATTAATATTATTATGATTGTTATTTAAGATAGCTACTGCTTCTTCTATAACTACTACTACTATTTCTACTGCTACTAACAATAATAATAATATTTTTTTATGGATTCCTTTCCCACAGGTTACCGTTTGCCTGGTTACAGCACTTGAAGTTTTCGGCACTGTGATGAGGTTTTATTTTCAAAGTCTTATTTTTTGAAAAGCAGGGCGACTTTATCTCATCTAGACACACCGGAATCTTATCTAGAAGGAGCGGGAATAGAAGGAGACAGTAACTCTCTGTCAAATAAACAGTTCAGAATAGAGCGGGTAGGAATCTCCATAGGATATTTGTAGGTCCTCGGGATATGGGATGAAGTCTACAGATTTGGGCTCCAGTTCCTTTTGTTGAAAAGGTCATTACAATACCGCTTTATGAAAAAAAAAAAAAAATAGATAAATAAAAAAAGAAAAGAAAGAACAAAGAAATTCAAATCCAGACACAAAAAGTATCTATTTACAAGGTATCAATCCATGAGTTGTTTTTATATATCTTTTGACATACTCTGTACTTATGGCTGATTGTAGAAAAATGTTGAGTTTGAGATGAAACATTTAAACAGTTAGCATTTGTACAAGCAAGGCGAGGGTTTGGCTGCTCTTTCACTTTGGACCATTGTCAGATCAGATCCAATCAGACAACCTTTATGGCACTTTGAAGCACATTTACTGTACACAGCAACAGCCAAACATGACCCCTACATTTGAAACACCTCTCCTTTTTTCCCCAATTTTCAATACTGCTCTATTTTGGTAAATACTGTACATTAACATAAATGAAACAAAAACACTGCCGTAAAATGAAAATATCAGTACAGATAGTTTCTAGCTTCTCTATAGCAAAATATTTGAATTGATGGAGTAGAATTTGAATTCAAAGAGCACACCTACAAAGAGTGCATTGTACCACTAAAATAGTAAAATAATAAAACAAATAAATTAGACAAATTATATAGGCAACAAAATCATAAAATAAGAAGAATGCAGTTCTAATGTATCAGTTATCTTCAATAAATGCTTTCTGAAATACCTCATTTGCTAATGGCCAAACCAGGAAATATAAGACAAGGGGGCCACTTTGGTCTGTTCTGATTGGTCTAGATGTATGCAGGACGGCACCTTGAAGTTGACTCCGGCCAATCAGATGCTCAGGTGGGGAGGCTGAGGTTGGCGTTCTCTGCCAGGGGGCTGGACATGCGTATCTGGGAACTGCTCTTGCTGAGGATGGACAGCTGAGTCCCTCCATTCACTCCACTGCTGGCCAATGAAGGGTGCCTCTGCTGCTTCAGGTCCACAGCAAAGTACCGGTTCACCGTCCAGCTGCGCCATTTCCTCTTGATCTCCGACTGCACCTTCAGGGAGAAACTTCACAAGGTCATTTTTAATGTACTTTAAGCTGTACCATCTCCATGAAAAGGTACAGTACACTGCAGTCTTGTGCTAGTATCAGTAATCATATTTAGTCTATTTAACACTAGAGTAACAACAGAGAGCTCCATTCCTGAGTTATGTATAAAGAAGTGTGCTATGTCAATCAAAAATAGCATTAAGAGCATTTCTGAATTGAATTGATGGAATAAGATGCAAAATGAATGAGTATGAACTGGGACATACGCTTACCTCTCCATTGAGGAAACAGTAGAGAACAGCTACCACAAAGCCCTGAGGAGAAGAATGGAGACAAGAATTAGGAGAAAAGTAGCTTGTGAAAAGTTAGATTTGCTTTCATCTTTAAAAATAACTGCATCTTTATCGCTGAACAGCTAAGTGCTACGGCTAATATTACATCAAACAGATTCAACCATCACTATTAAAACTGCAATAGACAACTTTGCATGTTGACGGCTCCAAATGGCAACAAGAGGTAAGTGTTTGAAAAATGTTATTTTCAATGCTCAATGCTCATGTTTACCATGTTTACCTGGTCGGTCTGTGATGATTTATACAGTTTGTATTTTGCTCTTAAGTTTTGATTCGTCACTTCATGTGGGCGGAGATTGGGGGAATGGGACGCTCTTTGCTGTTGCAGCCCCACTTTGAGATGTAGGTTGGTAATATAGGTGGGGGCAGCTTTAAAAAGTCTATAGGAAGGTTTAGATTGTGTATAGCCAATCAAAAATGGGACAATGAAAGCATAAATTAAAAAAGTAAGAAAGTGTAGAACAATGGAAAGAAAATGTGTTTCATGTGTATTAAGGAGCTGTGTCTCTAGCACTGTCTTGAGCTTACTTTAAAACTAAACTTCAGAGAACAAACCTAATTTATCTCTGTGGATCTAAGGGATCCGAACAAGGTTTGACAATCCCTATCATTCACCACAGCGGCCTCTTTCCATCTATATTCCAAACGTTACATTATCCTATCTACCTCATCCTTCATCTCGTGTCTCTGCTTTATTTAAGGCGGAAGTTCAAGGAGGTGGAAGAGTTTTACCTGGAAGGATCCAAGCCCCAGCTCAAACACCAGCCTCTCTCTCTTGCTGACGTCCTCGGGCGAGAAGGCGAACACAGTGTAGTGAATACCAAACAGCGGGATGAGCAGGAGAGTGGAGCGCGCCAGACGCCTGCACACACAACACAGCTACATTACATCAGAAACCTTAAATCTTCTTGAACAGAGACACACTTTGATAAGATTGAGGTGTAAATAAAAAAAACACAAATCAAAGTCATTCTATGTGAACACATTTCATCTCTGCTGGCAGTAGATGTGATGACACCACCGAGATACTGATGCAATGTTATTGCAAGTTTATCTTCATCTCAACTGGACATCAATTTGCCTGTTTAAAATCTAGACTTAATCGTAACTCTCTAGTGGTTTTAGGGTCAGCATAAAGATGGGGGTTAGGTTATCATACCGTCACAAGTTCTGACACTGAAACTGGGCCAGAGAGACATAACTGTTGACATGTCCTGATATATCCTTGTAGTCACATAGAGTTACATTTGTGTCTTTATCTCTACAGAATGTGTCATGCAGCAGAAAATAGTGTCTCACACACACAGAGGATGGAGGAAAAACACAGAAATACACAACAAATGATGCAAAAGTCATAAAGTAATGGGAGAGACAATTGAGCAAGACAACAGTTCTTTAAGTGCAGTCCAGGGACCCCAGAGTAGATCCATTGCACTCTGAATTCATTTATCATGAGTTAGTATAATGAGGGAGGACAATTCTGATCATGCAGTAGATGGGAGATTATCCACTGCATTTAGGAGTCCAGGGCATGAAAAACTTTAAGAACCCCTGGTGTAAAACACACATGCGGGTCAACACAAGCAGACACACAAATACACAAACACATGTACATGCACGCACGCACACACACACACACACACACACGCACACACACACACTTACAGTGTGATGGTGGATAACTCTGACATCCTGCACGAATGCTGAACAGCCTGTGTGGGCTCACTGAAGCATTTCTGAGCACAGCTGCTACACAGCACAAAGACAATACAACAGTACAACAAAGACAATGTCTTTAGGGACACAGACACACAGTCTCACACACACACATTCACACTTGGTCACACACACACGCACAGGTCTGCGCAACAGATGAGAATGGCACTCTCTGCAGGGCCTCGAAAGACACTGTTCTTGGTGGTGCAGAACAAGACAGAGCAACTCCTTAATGAGACTGAAGCGCTCTGTGTGCAACAGCCAACAGGTACGGCAAACAATTACATATTGAAAGACAACCTAGTTTCAGGAGGACACATCAGATGCTTTATAATAATAACAATATGTAAATGCTACAGGCTGCCGTGAGACAGGCAACACGACTGCAAGTCTGAACTCCGTAAGATTTGGGAATGAAGTTACTCATCAACCACTGTAGTCCAGAAGTTTCCTGCTGGAGAATCAGACAGATAACGAAGTCGCCTTTTCTACGATGATTATAGTTATGATAGTGATGCAGCAGGCGTTGCTTAAGTACCCATAATCACAGGAAAAAATGTCCTCCAGTGTATTATGGCTTTTATATAATGATTACTAATGAGTGTGTCCTGTCTGGAATTATTTCTTCATTTTAGTATTCATACATAAGAATGAAAAAACAGAATAAAATCAAAAAAATGATCCCCGATTAACTCCCTGGTTACCACAAGTGATGGTGCCACAATCAATACAGTATGGCCAGACATGATTTTTGGGAAATATCAGTACAGTTGGAACGTGTCTTCGATCAACGTGACAAACATTTTGTAAATTGCAGGTTTTTCTATGCAAACTGTATACTGGATATCTGAAAACCATGGTAAAACACCTCATTGACTTGTATGTTCACCATTTTTCAAGTGTGAAAAAAACTCCACACCCACTTGTGGCTTCACTTAAGACACACAACACTGGCTTTGGGTGAACATGATAATTCTTCTAATAACGGCTAGACTGTAACTTACAGGTAAATGCTGGATTCGTTCCCTCCGATATCAGGAGACTGAAGCTTCTGGACCAGGATGATGATAATCCCAATGAACAGGACAAAATTGATCTGCAACGAGAGAAACCACACAAATAGGATATATTTTATATACACTTTATATACATTTTATGTGTGTGTGCACTGGGAAACACATCGATAGTCAATCTTTTTTTTTTTTGTACTTTCACCTTATCTTTTCATTGTAAACACTCGTGGAATAAATTATGCCTATGTCATACGATTCCTATGTGTTTTATTATAGGATGCCTATGTGTTTTATGTCTTATGTCTGTTATGTGTTTTTATATGCAACGGGTAGCCAAAGGCAGATCTCCATATGTGGATAATAAAGTTTTGTAATCTAATCTAATTTGTTATAAATGACATGCTGGTCAGGCGAGCGGTGGTTGAGTGCCTGTAATAATGAACATATTAGAGTGGTGATGGATATCTGAGAGGCAGAATGAACCAATCACAACGTCTGCTGTACCATTATGGAGGCCACCACCGGTCCCTTGATCACCCACCAGAGGGCGGTGTTCTCATTCGTATCCCAGCATCTGGAGGAGGAAAAGAAGGAGAGCAGGGTTTATCTCTCCTCATTGCCAATACATGCTTATCCCAATTTTCTATGCCTTGACTTGATTGGATTTATTTGATGTATTCGGAAACATTTTAAGCATAGATGAAATCATCAATGGTGTCACAGTAGAGTCAGACTTATTTCCATCACGCTTGCCCTATACTTACCCTAAAATATTACCCATACAAAGAAAGCTCCTGCAAATGCATATGACTGCTCCATCTTATATTGTGTAGCCTCCATACAATAAAAGATGCAGAGGAGATATGTGTGCAAGGTAACTTTCTTCTGGATTTTAAAGTTTGGGATTTGATTCCCTGCATCACAAAGTATATTCTCTACTTCCCCTACGCTATATTACTCTATGTTCTCAAGTGACTTCTACGCTATGAAGTTGGCTAATAGTGTATATGCATTTCCTAAATCTGAAATAGTGAAGAGGAGTTTGGACATACCCTGTGTCATCAAAATGGAGCCTCAGAACTGCCCAGACAGTGACACAAATGGTGGGAGTTCCTGTAATAACAGTGATCATTATTAAACTGCAGCCAATTGCTGCACATTTAAAAATAATGAAACCCTGTCGTAGGCTTAGGTAATTATTTCTCATGATTCCAATTATGCACAGTTATGGGGAAATGCCAACATACAGCAATAGCTTCCTTGATGGCTAAAGCTCTAATTCATAGATATAAATCCTACTTTATCTATGTTGAGACAACTATTACATGCTGTAATTGGTGTCATAATCAGAGGTGGAAAGAGTACTGAAATGTTTTTCCTCAAGATGGTACTGTACTGCTATTTGCAATAAGTCTGAATAAAAGTACTTGTCTTGAAAGTACCTAGTTATTTTTGACTGAAAACCATTTAGACTTAAAGCATAACCCACCATCATGACTGGATACCTACCCCATCCTACAATGGTGTACCAGTAGAAGTAGCGTCTCTCAGGGAAGAAGGTCTCCACCAGTAGAGTGAAGAGATACAGACCTTCGATGAACAGCCAGAAGTAGTTGGACATGACGCAGTAATGGAAGAACACCATCACTGCTTTACACGTCACCTGCATAGGAGAACACATGGTGAGTTGTATTAAGTGGAGCAAATAGTAGAGGGAAATCCATTTATTTCTTTATCTAAGATTTCGTATCTATATCACTGATGTGGGTCAATCCCTTGAGGTATTTGAAGTGCTCTGGATTTCTTATCTCACACAAAATCATTTCGAAGATGAAGAAATTCTGCTATCAGCAAAGGTTTAACTTCTAGATGCAAAATAAACTTTTGGGATTTTTTTCTAATGCATTGTGCAATTACAAACAATACAAATGCAAACAAATCTGTTAGAACTTCAAAATACATGTAAAACCCCTGTTTAATGGTCATTGTTTTTATCAAAAGCTCAAGACAATAAATGTCAGTGTGACAAATGCCCTCATTCCTATAAATCACCATGTAAACAGAGATATAGTCACTGGGGCGACAGTGTTGCAACAGGGGGCACCACACTGCAATTACAGATTTGGCCTTTAACAAATCAGCATGAAATATATAGTCAACCTACTGTATGTCTGTATTAAAACTGCACAACAAACAGGAACGACCCCCAACATCTCAGGTGGACCGTAATCTAATGACATCATGTTAATGAGAGAGTCCATATTCTCACCGGGGTCAACCAATTACAGCACAGATCTGATTCCCGGTACCGTGATGCCATTAAGCTGACCTGTGATCGCCATGGCGACAGCGGGAAGGCAGAGGGCTTGAAACGGGGGCAAAGTAGCCATTGATATGTTAATGCTCTGCTAGTAGAAGATTTCCACTGGCCTCGCTAAACCATTAGCGTACCTAATTAGGTTTACTTATCATGCCTGCAAAACAACACTGAGAAATGTGTTGTTACCAGACAAAGGCTAAGCTTGTTCTGCATTTGTAATCAGACAATATTAGTCACGTAATAGCATGTTTGTCTTTTGTAAAATTTGCATTTGATTGAAGTTCCTTCAAAGGTTTATATCAAACAGAGAAGAGAAGAGGGTCAAGCCTTCTCAGTCTTTGAACATCCATTTATGTCTCATACAGAACAGGTAAGGTAACTGTCCATAATACATGCAGACATTTATTTCAAAACGCTGTACTGTGTATCAGTTTTAGAAAAATTTAGCTGCCTGGAATTAATGAATCAACATCAAATTTGCCCAGAGGAGGAACGCTGCCTTGGCTTCAATGTGTTGTACAGAGATGTTCAGAGAAATGAAGAATAACAAATCCAAGGCACTGTTCTCTTAGAAAAAATGTTAAAAAGCCTTTATTTTAGTGGCTAATGCATGCCATTACATATTAAAAGTTGCACCGACACATTGCGGTGCATGCTGGCCTTCCTCGGGGCGGCCGTTTTGTTTTCAGTTCATTGCTCATTAATCAGTACTTTGGAAAACACAGATGTCTCTAACCACAAAAACTCTGTAAGCACATTTCTTAAGATGACTCAAAATTTAAAAGTAACTCATAACATGCTTTACTTTCATGCCAGCAATCATTTTGTCATAATAGGGGCCATTTTAAAAAAAAAAGTGGATACCTTATTTTTCAATTAAATCAGATTTAAATTAATCAAAAGATTGGGCTTTTGAATTGTAAATGGATTATTTATTGTTTGCTGTTAGGAACCAAACAAGCAGGTGTGGTTGCTGATGTCTTGCCTGTTAATGATGACCATATGAGGAAGTATTTCTTATTAGCCACAGATGATGTGGTTATTAGGGCCTCTTAATGATCATACATATATGAAGCAGTTGTTGTTACTAACTGTGTGTACGAAGCAGTGGTCGCTGTCTTCCTCAGCATACAGCACACCGTCCTTGATAAAGACGGAGATGGCCCGCAGGATGAAGGACACAAACAGGTTCATGTGAATGAAGTTCCTGGTGCAGTGGAGCTTCCTGGAGAGGAGAGAGCACATTTCACTGAACTGTAAAAATATACCCACCTTATCAAGTCATTTCATCTTATTTTCACTCTTAAACTTGTAAATTTTTTACAGATCAAATTTAAAAAATGCCACTGGGTTATATGGTTTTACTTGTTTCAAAAACTTGATGAGAATTTTCTTTAAGCATGATGATGTTATCGTGAAATAAGGAAGATCACTCCACTTGTTTCGAGGTAATGTCACTTTAAGAAAATTCTGAAAACAAGCTGAAGTGAAACAAGTGACACACCACTATAACACCAATTATGATATCGGGGATCAATATATACCTGGCTTTAGGAGCTGCATTATGAGGCTCACCTGAACCTGCAGAGAATGACCATGGCTGTAGTGAGAGACACCAGCGACGTGCTGTAGCCAACTGTGTACAGAGCCTTGACTGACGCATAGTACATGTCCTAAAGTTCAGAAACAGAGGGTCAGTCATATTGTATTAGCAGTATAAATATGATATGAATAAATATGATAGGACATTTTAAGGGAAATGAGGTCATACAGGTTTGGTGGTGTTGTCGTCGAAGAGGCAGACATCCACATAGTGAGGGAAAGGTTCAGACCAGCCGTCCTCGGTACAGTTACGACTGACCTTTCCAATCTCTGAAAGGAAGAGAATGTGCACGGTTCAGCCTGAACTGAAGTTAACTAAACTGGACTAATATACACTTTCTCTCTCTCTCAAATGAGAGACCCAGCCAGTCTCCCAGTGCCACTCACCATCGTCGGGGCCCATGAAGTCGTGGAAGAGCTCCGAACAGTTGACCACTACAACCTCACCGACATTGGCAGCCTGCCAGCAGGTCAGGTTGTCCCACATCCATGGACACACTGAGGGGCAGAGGACAGGATATGATAAACAGAAAATGGAGGCTGCATGTGGTGAATGCTGGACTATCATACCACATTGTGTGCTGTTGCAATGCTAAGGAAAAAGCAATGAATTGAATTAAACTGATTTTAATTGAACCAAAAGCTCAAGTTCAAGTTCTATTTCTATAGCCCTTTATCACATACATGTCTCAAAGGACTTTACAGAGTATGGGCCTAAATAGATCTAGCTGATCAACAATCAACCATAGAACGGAATGATATAGGACAAAAACAAAGAAAGATAGACAAAATATAGACAATAAGATATCTATCATTTGAAAAGTGTGACACCTATTCTGACAAAATGATTGCTAACATGAAAGTAAAAGTATCTAAAAAGTAACTATTTAATATTATTTAAATTATTACCTATCTTGACCCTGTTACTTTGATCATTTTAACATTTGGAGGACATAATCAATGTGGTAACACTTTATTTAGACAGTTGATACTCAACTATCAGGTGACAAAAAGTAGATGTTAAACAAAGTGTCATTTGTTGCATCTCTACAGACTATGTAACTCGCCTAACCCTAACCTTAACCTATTTCTAACATTAACCCCAACCCTAAGATTAACCATAGCCCAGACATTGAATATCTATAGACTACTTTTCACACTATTGTGAGAATTACCTGAAGACATTACAGTCATTTAATAGAAGTTGAGTATCAGCATTGGACTATCCAAATAAAGTGTAACCATCATTCTTTTTTTTGGTTGTTTTTATTCTGCGCAGTGAACATCAATTAACTGTTGGGTGAATACAAATGAACAGTTTCATTCCAGTATGTGAATCCAAAATGAAATCAACTTTCAACTGAATTCATCCAACAGTTCTCACAAAACATATCCGCACTTTTACACCCCTCTAATTCTTGCCTGCGGGTCATTGCTCCACAAACCATTCTGCTACACATATTTGGCTGAAAAACAGAGCGATGTGACCAATGGGAAGAGTCAAAAGCAAAGGCCCCTGTTATATACAGCAGCTATTCTCTGAAGTACTGTTGGTGGCTACAATGATCAATAGCTGCTCTTTTTTCAAGAGGAGTGTAGTGGGCACAGTCAACACTATTACTGAGCATATTCTCATTGTTCTTCAACACAGACTGTTTGTCCTCCTTGTAACTCATTAAATTTCACCACTAAAACCAAAATATCACTGTTCTCAATTCACCTGCAGCTCTCCTAAGGGGGAACGGCAATTACTGAATTAGTGACAGAGCTGGTTGGACAAGCTGATGCCCTGGTTCTCAGTCTAGCTTCACACCTGGGTTAAATAATTTTTTATTTTATTTCGGTTTGTTTTAGCCGACTTTAGTGCCAGATGGGCGGTTTGCTACATATAACGATGTGCCAGTAAGCTTAGACAATCACAGCAATGCATTTGAAAGTCATTTCACATACTTTTTGTGACTGATAAAACTATCCAAATTGTCTTGACGTGATAACCCACACCCATCTGTCACCCTAAGCAGATTAAAACAAAAACAAAACATTATTTGAATATACTTCAGCACACTTCTGCCTTTCTTTTTTTATTTTGTTTTGATCTCCCTCTATTCATCTGCCTCAATCTCAGCTTGACTCTTCCTCACTAAAAATCTATAATCCTTTATTTTCAGTACTGTTATGACCGTTCTGGCTTTCATTCTGTCTTTTCTGTCTCTATTTCTTTCTCTCTCCTCTTCTCTCTCCTATTATCTTCAGCCCCCCCCCCCCCTCCCCCCCCCCCATTCTAGGTTACTGCGTTGTTTATGCTTGGGCAATTTTATAGTGCTGCAGAGGCAGGTACAAGTCTGCTGGCTGATGACTGTGCGTGTGTGCATCCGCATGTGTATATGCGTGTGTCGTTGTGTGTGTATGTGCTCACTGTATGTGTTCATGGGTGCATATACGTGTGTAAATACAGTGTATGTGTGCGTTCACGCGTGTGTGTGCATGTGTGTAATCGCACGTAGATGGCGCATGCGTGCGTTCGGAGACCTTCCTCTATTCTGCTTCAGTCTCTAATCTGTTTTGGTTCTGTCTGGTGAGCTGGACACGAAGCCAATTACCTTTTAAAGGGCAAACAGGAGCCAAATGAGCCGCACTGAGGCACAGAGGTAACCGGCTTAATAAAGCACTGTGTCTGCATCACTGGCTATCACACAGAAGATCCCACAATGTACTGAACCTTCAGCGGGCTACAAAGACCGAGTAACATACAGTAAATTCATACTGTACATGCATGATATTCATGTACACAAATACACACAATATGGGCAAACACACACACACACACACACACACAATCACAATGTAGATGGCAGGATTCAAGATGGATACAAATTCCTTCTTATTAAAGCTGATCTGATAACACACAGGCAGTGGACTGAATGTGAAATTTTCATATCAGGAGTATTCCAGTCATGGGGTTCAGTGCAGCTGCAGCAGAATACTGATCAGAAGTTAAGCGCTGATTGCCTCCGATAAAGCCGCATGCTAAAAGAGCATGACATTCATCATTTTTATTAAAGGTTCAGCGCTGGACCAGATGGAAAAGCATGATGTCATGAGGCGCCTGGAAAGACCTGGAGCAGAACTAATGTTTGTGAGAATAACTTTAAAAGACTTAAGCCCTCTTAACACTGTCATGGTTAGGAGTTAGATTCCCTGTGTAACTCAGTCAAAGTGCAACTGCAAAATGTCTCTAATTTTGATCAAAATCATTATCATTTAGTGTTTTTCAATTTTTTGATAGAGGATGATTTAGTTATGAAACAATTTGAAACATTTTGCACTTGCTTTTATACCTCCCATTAATTTCACATGGGCTGGATGGTGACTACCAGAGAGTACAACATTATGCACCAATTTCACATGGGCTATAGACTAATCCCAGGTCAAAGAACATCATTTCAAAAAAATAAAAAATAAATATATCATGAATTATGGATCTTGATAAGTCTGAATAGGGAAAAATCGCCTGACCAGACCAAGACTGCATAATATGTTGGCATGCATGGCTTGTGGTGGAAGTTTATGTCTTGGTTTCACCTTGGCTGCACTACACTCTGTCTGTAAAGCATAAATAAACAACAGAATAACCTTCAAGTTATTGAATTCACATTTCAGTAAAATATCTCTCATTCTGTTCTTAACATCACTTTCATTTTCTCTCTTTATGGGAGACGTCAATTTTCTGTTTCCCTTTACTTATTTCCATCCCGCTGTCCTCATTTCTCTTTTCTACCTTTTCTGCTTTCTCTCTCCTCCCCAGTCAGATTTCTGCGAACCAGGCGTTTTTATTTCCTCACCAACGATTTGCTGTCAGCAGAAACACAGGACAGTTCCTTTTAAAGGGACAGGGGGAGATAAGGATCAATTAAAGGGGCAGGGAAGGCCAATGCATGTGACCACATGGTCTGAAAATGGACAGTTGAATAGAAGCATAAACAAACCGCCCACTTTACAGAAGGTGTAAGGGTCCAGTGTGAGAATAGGAGACATTCAATAATAGAATGTTCAGTTTTGAAACTATGAACTATCAATGCAAGTGTTAACTGAAAACAAATGATGTACATTAGTTATTTATAAATGGAACCTCTACACCAATTCACCTCAGGGCTTCAGACTTTGTACAGCGATTTAAAAATACAAGAAGCTAAAAGACCCACATGAAAGGACTGCATGCAGCTCTCTGTGTCCCGCTGCAGGGCCGACCTTTAAATTCTTCAGAAGAAAAACGAGCTCAACTTACGCTTCCTTTCCTCTTTAAACTTGTTATCTTCTATTCTAAATCTTTCATGTTTTTTTTGTTTTGTTTTTTTCCAAAGGCGCCAGTAGCTGTCAGCAAAGCCATGAGTCAGAGTGCAGTCTGGGAGTTGCAGTCTGTTGGGCGAGTTTCTCACAGCACCTCAGCAGGAGGCCTACAGCAGTTGCTAATGAAAATCACCGTCCGTAGCCAAGAAAATAATTGCTTCCAGGTTTCGCATACCCCGTTTCCTGTGTTTTTGGAAGGGGACACGTGGGGAAACTGTGAAAGCAGCACAGCGTGACATCGCATGCAGACATTTGGTATGAGAATTGCATATCACCGGATGGTTGATTGTGCTGTATAGAGGTATTTCACTGTGATATATTTGTATTATGACCACACTGCAAAAAATGACAAGTTGTCTGATGATTTTTATCTTGTTTTATCCAAGACAATTTAACTTTTACCAAGTAAATGTCCTGAAACAAGTTAGATTATCCTGAAAAAAAAAGCCAAATTTGTTGGAATCTATAAAAGTATCTGCCAGTGCAGTAAGATGATTTCGCTAATCCTAAAATAAGCTTGATAAGTCTGTATACAAGATAAAATAACTTAACAAGTCTGTCAGTTTTGCAGTGCGTGATATAAACCTATTGTCATTCTTGGGTGAAAACCTAACTCCACTTTTGGTGATGTTCATGTTTTAACTTTAATTGAAGGATTACCTAATCCTCCATGGGTTGAGAAAGTTTTATGACCCTTGGGTCTATGAAACCCTTTTAAAACCCATTACATAAACTGAAAAATACATGGTCGTCAAGCTAAAAAACAGGCTGCTTTTCTTAGTTCGGAGATGCATGTTTTTCACCCGACAACAGCAGCATGTTTTCGAAGTTACCCAAGATGTAAACAGTTGACTCACCACGGCGCCATGAAAACCGGTGGCTTCACGCCAAATTACTCACACACACAACAAGGATGCGAGAACACACACACACGCATACACTCACACAAACACACACACACTCATGCGCAGACTCATGCACACGTCCTCGCTTACCCAATTCAAGGTCATCGCCGGGGTTATGCAGCGCGATCCTCTCCATGCATTTCTCCTGTTCACGCTTGATGATACAGTGCTCCGACTCCGAGGCCACCTGGAACCACAACACACACACACACACACACACACACATAATGTCACGCTTAACGATTATACAGACATGGTGTACCGTTGAGAATAGTGTTTACCAGCCAAGGAAGAAAACACAGCAGAGTAACCGAGGTGCTGTCCATCCATGCAGACATGATGCAGTCGGGGGAACTATTTACTCATCTACAGTCCAGGTGGTGTATTTATCTGTGTAGTCTATCAATGGCTTTCAACTTCTCCATAACTCTCCCTTTCACTCTCTTAGGGCCCATCTCTGTTTTGCACGCTCAGCTCTCAGCTCTCTCTCTCCATCTCTCTCTCACCATGATAGGATAGGTGTAATGTGTCCCAGCCCTCCAAGCCATGGCTGACTCATCCCTCTATCGCTCTGCCCTCCGATATGAATGGGCTTCGGGCCTCGCTGGCTAGATAAGATAGACCGCTAGGGCATCAACCGCTGTGAAGACGTCCTGGAAATTCACTTGCTTTCTCGCTTGTGCACATGAGCAGAATTCTAAAACCGTGTGGAAAAGATGTGAGACATCATCCACCAGACCTGTCTGCTTTGATGTGTTTTTTAAATGATTTGATTCTATGTACAAGTTCCTGATTTATTGAAAAACACATACTGTCATTAAAATAGCATTAAAATATTACTATTTGACATAAAGTGTTTTCTTGTTTCTGCATCACCACCGTAACAGATTTGTCGCATTACTTCTAAGGAATAAAAATGTGTTAAAGACCTCATTGTTTCATGTTGTTGATAGTGTTTGATATTATTTAATGAAACCGCCACAGGCATTGTTAGAGAGTCCTCTTTGTATCCCGTAACAAGCATCCATGTTGCTAAGCAGCAGGTAGCCAGCTAGGAGCCAATAGCTACTGTAGGCAAGCCTTCCCAGAAATGAGAAATAATTGGATGCAGATGAGTAATACTTATTTGGCGTAGGAGCAGACAGTCCTGCAAAATGAAAATATGAAATGTTGTTTGTTTTTTTTGTGATAAGAAAACCTGGATAGCAGGTTATGCATGTTGTTGAGCTGGCACAGTCTTTTTTAATTTCACAATAATTACAACTGCTATTAGTGTTTTCTATGCAGATCCAGTGGCACACACACATTCTTCCTCAAGCAAATGAACACACCACAGACATATAGTCGCACAGAGTTTAGCATCAATACACACACACACACACACACACACACACATACACATACACGCATACACACACACATTCCTGAAGTGTGTGCAGCTGTTTTGAAGAAATGTATCTGTTGTTGTTCTTAGCTGCATGTTTCACATCTCTGTGCTCTGTCACACACTTCCCACAGAGAAGAGTTATAGAGTGGAATCACACAGCTGGGAGACAAGTACACACACCGACACACACACACACACATACGCACATACACACACAACCCCCTGGAACCTAACTGAGGTCTAGGGTTTAAAGAGCTCTCACCTAAGAAACAGACTGCATTGCATGGGACAGTGTACAGATCCATGAATAGCATGAAAATTTTCAAGTGTGCATCTCATTATCCCCCATTCACTCAATCTTTGCTTTTTCTCTCTACTTTGTCGTTTCTCTCCTCTCCTCTCCTCTCCTCTCCTCTCCTCTCCTCTCCTCTCCTTTCCTCTCCTCTCCTCTTCTCTTTCCTCTCCTCTCCTCTCCTCTTTCCTCTCCTCTCCTCTCCTCTCCTCTCATCTCCTCTCCTCTCCTCTCTCCTCCTCTCCTCTCCTCTTCTCTGGAACAGATGTCTGTCCAGATAAGCCGTCCATTTTGGAGCGGCAGAACTCTGTTTTCCCCCAAAGCTGTTTTTCGAGGGCCAGATAACTCAGTAGCTCCCACAGCACAGAACAGATAATAAAACTCCCATTTGATTTCGCCCACCACTGGCCCACCATACAGACACATTAGACACACAACAAGTACATCACAGCGGGCTCCAGCTGCCACATCAGCCGCTGAAGGTCAGATGGAGAATGAGACGTGCGGCACGTACAAAGATGTCAGGAGAAGAAACACTTTGCATATGTTAGAGGGCAGTGACAGCCTAAAGGTTAGAGAAGGGAAGGTTAAACAAATCAGTGCATTGTGAATGAGTAACACTCTCCCCAATAACTACCATCCAACTAGCAATAACTACCAACCTCACACTACTAGTACTACTGCGACCACTACTACTGCTACTACCTCTACTACTACTAATGCTACTACTACCAGGGTTGGGGTCAATTCATGAAGGAAGTCATCAATTCCAATTCAACTGAGGATTTGGAATTGGAATTTGAAAAAACCTACAGGAAACAGAATTGGAATTTCATTAAGTTGTTTTTTGGCTTAGTTAACTAGTATTAGTTATATTACTATTACTATTATACGATTATACGATATGATGCTACTACTACTACTACTACAATTACTACTACTACTACTACTACTATTACTATTACCACTACTAACACTATATTACTGCTACTACTAAAACTACCACTATTATTACTCCTCCTCCTCCTCCTCCTCCTCCTCCTCCTCCTCCTCCTCCTCCTACTACTACTACTACTACTACTACTACTACTAGCCTACTACTAGTACTCTAACTTCTACTACTACTACTAATAACAATAAGAAGATGAATACTAAGAAGATGAAGAAGAATAAGAAGCATAAGAACATCATCATCAAATCTATAAGTAAAGGATGATGCCCAGTCAGTCACATAATGATTTTGCATGTAACCCCAAATCTAGCTGTGTATATGTTTATCTTATCCAACTGACCAATGAAAAGGAACAGCTGCTCTGCTGCATCGGTCGCCCCTGACACATAATTTCCTTCAAACACTCGAGTGTATTCCTCCCACACACAGTATCTTCTGCAACTCTTCCATTCTGCTAGTTATTTCAATGAGACCGCTAATAAAAGTGAGTCAGAGCAGATGGATAGGCAGCTCTCCGGTCAGCCAGGCCATCTGTTATTGTTCTAACAGGCGGCCAGTCGCCTTAACACAGAGCTGATCAAGGACCTGTAACGTATGCTGATGTGCTGATGCGGCATATGGCGATTTCCTTCCTTCCAGCGCCTGCCACTAACGGACCAACATGAATGTATGAACACAAGCCAGAGATGGACGCTGGAGGGGGACTGATGATGGAGTAATAACCCGGCATGCAGACTAACATGTACACACACACACACACACACACCCATTGCATGACATGTTTTTGCACTCTACTATATTCAAACACAAACGCAGACACACGTGTACA